>NW_027446069.1:0-152319 GCF_038048845.1 Mixophyes fleayi | reverse complement strand
TTCATGAATTGAATCATGAATCATGAATCATCAATCATGAATTGAATCATGAATCATGAATCGAATCATGAATTATGAATTATGAATTGAATCATGAATCATGAATCATGAATCATGAATCATGAATCATCAATTGAATCATGAATCATGAATCATGAATCGAATCATGAATCATGAATTAAGAATCATGAATCGAATCATAAATCATGAATTAAATCATGAATCATGAATCATGAATTGAATCATGAATCATAAATCATGATTCGAATCATGAATCATGAATCATGAATCATGAATTGAATCATGATTCATGAATCATGAATCATGAATTGAATCATGAATCATGAATCAAAAATCGAATCATGAATCATGAACCGAATCATGAATCATGAATTATGAATCATGAATTGAATCATGAATCATGAATTGAATCAAGAATCATGAATCATGAATTATGAATCATGAATTGTATCATGAATCATGAATCATGAATTATGAATCATGAATTGAATCATAATTCATAAATTGAATCAAGAATCATGAATCATGAATCATGAATCAAATTATGAATCATGAATTGAATCATGAATCATGAATTGAATCATGAATCATGAATCGAATCATGAATCATGAATCATAAATCATGAATCATGAATCAATGAATTGAATCATGAATCAAGAATCATGAATCGAATCATGAATCATGAACTGAATCATGAATCATGAATCATGGATTGAATCATGAATCATGAATCATAAATTATTAATTGAATCATGAATCATGAATCATGAATTGAATCATGAATCATGAACCGAATCATGAATCATGAATTATGAATCATAAATTGAATCATGAATTGAATCAAGAATCATGAATCATGAATTATGAATCATGAATTGAATCATGAATCATGAATCATGAATTATGAATCATGAATCATGAATCATGAATTATGAATCATGAATCATGAATTATGAATCATGAATTGAATCATGAATCATGAATTGAATCAAGAATCATGAATCATGAATCATGATTCATGAATCATCAATTGAATCATGAATCATGAATTATGAATCATGAATTGAATCATGAATCATGAATTGAATCAAGAATCATGAATCATGAATTGAATCATGAATCATGAATCGAATCATAAATCATGAATCATGAATTGAATCATGAATCATAAATAATGAATCGAATCATGAATCATGAATCAAGAATCATGAATCGAATCATGAATCATGAATTGAATCATGAATCATCAATCATGAAATGAATCATGAATAATGAATCGTGTTTCATTAACTGAATCATGAATCATGTATCATGAATCATTAATTGAATCATGAATCATGAATCATGAATTGAATCATGAATTGAAACATGAATCATGACTTGAATCATGAATAATGAATCGAATCATGAATCATGAATTGAATCATGAATCATGAATCGAATCATGAATCATGAATTCAATCATGAATCATTATTCATGAATTGAATCATGAATCTTGAATCATGAATCGAGTCATGAATTATGAATTGAATCATGAATCATGAATAATAAATTGAATCAGGATTCGAATCATGAATTGAATCAGGATTCGAATCATGAATTGAATCATGAATCATGAATTGAATCATGAATAATGAATCATGAATTGAATCATGAATCATGAATCGAATCATGAATTATGAATTATGAATTGAATCATGAATCATGAATCATGAATCATGAATTGAATCATCAATCATGAATCGAATCATGAATCATGAATCATGAATCATGAATTCAATCATGAATCATGAATCATGAATTGAATCGAATCATGAATCATGAATCAAGAATCATGAATGGAATCATGAATCATGAATGGAATCAAGAATCATGAATGGAATCATGAATCATGAATCATGAATTGAATCATGAATCATGAATCATAAATCATTAATTGAATCATGAATCATGAATCATGAATTGAATCATGAATCATGAACCGAATCATGAATCATGAATTATGAATCATGAATTATGAATCATGAATTGAATCAAGAATTATGAATCATGAATTATGAATCATGAATTGAATCATGAATCATGAATCATTAATTATGAATCATGAATCATGAATTATGAATCATGAATTGAATCATGAATCATGATTCATGAATTGAATCATGAATCATGAATCATAAATTGAATCATGAATCATGAATCATCAATCGAATCATGAATCATAAATCAAGAATCATCAATCGAATCATGAATCATGAATTAAGAATCATGAATCGAATCATAAATCATGAATTGAATCATGAATCATGAATCATGAATCATGAATTGAATCATGAATCATCAATCATGAATTGAATCATGAATCATGAATCATGAATTGAATCATGAATCATGAATCATGAATTGAATCATGAATCATCAATCATGAATTGAATCATGAATCATGAATCATGAATTGAATCATGAATCATGAATCAAATCATGAATCATGAATTATGAATTGAATCATGAATCATGAATCATTAATCATGAATGGAATCATGAATCATGAATCATGAATGGAATCATGAATCATGAATCAAGAATCATGAATCGAATCATGAATCATGAATTAAGAATCATAAATCGAATCATAAATCATGAATTAAATCATGAATCATGAATCATGAATTGAATCATGAATCATAAATCATGAAACGAATCATGAATCATGAATCATGAATTGAATCATGATTCATGAATCATGAATTGAATCATGAATCATGAATCATAAATCAAATCATGAATCATGAATTGAATCAGAATTCGAATCATGAATTGAATCATGAATCATGAATTGAATCATGAATCATGAACAGAATCATGAATCATGAATTATGAATCATCAATTGAATCATGAATCATGAATTGAATCAAGAATCATGAATCATGAATTATAAATCATGAATTATGAATCATGAATTGTATCATGAATCATGAATTATGAATCATGAATTGAATCATAATTCATAAATTGAATCAAGAATCATGAATCATGAATCATGAATCAAATTATGAATCATGAATTGAATCATGAATCATGAATCATGAATTGAATCATGAATCATGAATCGAATCATGAATCATGAATCATAAATCATGAATTCAATCATGAATTATGAATCAAATCGAATCATGAATCATGAATCAAGAATCATGAATCGAATCATGAATCATGAATTATGAATCATGAATTGAAGCATGAATCATGAATCATGAATTGAATCATGAATCATCAATCATGAATTGAATCATGAATCATGAATCATGAATTGCATCATGATTCATGAATCATGAATTGAATTATCAATCATCAATCATGAATTGAATCATGAATCATGAATCATCAATCATGAATTGAATCATGAATCATGAATCGAATCATGAATCATGAATTATGAATTGAATCATGAATCATGAATCATGAATCATGAATCATGAATGGAATCATGAATCATGAATCATCAATTGAATCATGAATCATGAATCATGAATCATGAATCATGAATGGAATCATGAATCATGAATCATCAATTGAATCAAGAATCATGAATCATGAATCATGAATTGAAGCATGAATCATGAATCATGAATCGAATCATGAATCATGAATTAAGAATCATGAATCGAATCATAAATCATGAATTGAATCATGAATTGAATCAAGAATCATGAATCATGAATCATGAATTGAATCATGAATCATGAATCGAATCATAAATCATGAATCATGAATTGAATCATGAATCATAAATAATGAATCGAATCATGAATCATGAATTAAGAATCATGAATCGAATCATAAATCATGAATTAAATCATGAATCATGAATCATGAATTGAATCATGAATCATAAATCATGAAACGGATCATGAATCATGAATCATGAATCATGAATTGAATCATGATTCATGAATCATGAATTGATCATGAATTGAATCAAGAATCATGAATCATGAATAATGAATTGAAACATGAATAATGAATCATGAATTAAATCATGAATCATGATTATGAATCATGAATTGAATCATGAATCATGAATCATGAATCATGAATTGAATCATGAATCATGAATTGATCGAATCATGAATCATAAAATCAAGTATCATGAATCAAATTATGAATCATGAATCATGAATCATGATTTGAATCATGAATCATGAATCGAATCATGAATCATGAATCATGAATCATGAATTCAATCATGAATCATGAATCGAATCGAATCATGAGTCATGAATCAAGAATCATGAATCGAATCATGAATCATGAATGGAATCATGAATCATGAATTGAATCATGAATCATGAATCGAATCATGAATCATGAATGGAATCATGAATTGAATCATGAATCATGAACCGAATCATGAATCATGAATTATGAATCATGAATTGAATCATGAATCATGAATTGAATCAAGAATCATGAATCATGAATTATGAATCATGAATTGAATCATGAATCATGAATCATTAATTATGAATCATGAATCATGAATTATGAATCATGAATTGAATCATGAATCATGATTTATAAATTGAATCATGAATCATGAATCATCAATCGAATCATGAATCATGAATCAAGAATCATCAATCGAATCATGAATCATGAATTAAGAATCATGAATCGAATCATAAATCATGAATTGAATCATGAATCATGAATCATGAATTGAATCATGAATCATGAATTATGAATCATGAATTGAAGCATGAATCATGAATCATGAATTGAATCATGAATCATCAATCATGAATTGAATCATGAATCATGAATCATGAATTGCATCATGATTCATGAATCATGAATTGAATTATCAATCATCAATCATGAATTGAATCATGAATCATGAATCATCAATCATGAATTGAATCATGAATCATGAATCGAATCATGAATTATGAATTATGAATTGAATCATGAATCATGAATCATGAATCATGAATCATGAATCATGAATCATCAATTGAATCATGAATCATGAATCATGAATCGAATCATGAATCATGAATTAAGAATCATGAATCGAATCATAAATCATGAATTAAATCATGAATCATGAATCATGAATTGAATCATGAATCATAAATCATGATTCGAATCATGAATCATGAATCATGAATCATGAATTGAATCATGATTCATGAATCATGAATCATGAATTGAATCATGAATCATGAATCAAAAATCGAATCATGAATCATGAACCGAATCATGAATCATGAATTATGAATCATGAATTGAATCATGAATCATGAATTGAATCAAGAATCATGAATCATGAATTATGAATCATGAATTGTATCATGAATCATGAATCATGAATTATGAATCATGAATTGAATCATAATTCATAAATTGAATCAAGAATCATGAATCATGAATCATGAATCAAATTATGAATCATGAATTGAATCATGAATCATGAATTGAATCATGAATCATGAATCGAATCATGAATCATGAATCATAAATCATGAATCATGAATCATGAATTGAATCATGAATCAAGAATCATGAATCGAATCATGAATCATGAACTGAATCATGAATCATGAATCATGGATTGAATCATGAATCATGAATCATAAATTATTAATTGAATCATGAATCATGAATCATGAATTGAATCATGAATCATGAACCGAATCATGAATCATGAATTATGAATCATAAATTGAATCATGAATCATGAATTGAATCAAGAATCATGAATCATGAATTATGAATCATGAATTGAATCATGAATCATGAATCATGAATTATGAATCATGAATCATGAATCATGAATCATGAATTATGAATCATGAATCATGAATTATGAATCATGAATTGAATCATGAATCATGAATTGAATCAAGAATCATGAATCATGAATCATGATTCATGAATCATCAATTGAATCATGAATCATGAATTGAATCAAGAATCATGAATCATGAATTGAATCATGAATCATGAATCGAATCATAAATCATGAATCATGAATTGAATCATGAATCATAAATAATGAATCGAATCATGAATCATGAATCATGAATCATGATTCATGAATCATGAATTGAATCATGAATCATGATTCATGAATCATGAATTGAATCATGAATTGAATCATGAATCATGAATCGAATCATAAATCATGAATCATGAATTGAATCATGAATCATAAATAATGAATCGAATCATGAATCATGAATCAAGAATCATGAATCGAATCATGAATCATGAATTGAATCATGAATAATGAATCGTGTTTCATTAACTGAATCATGAATCATGTATCATGAATCATTAATTGAATCATGAATCATGAATCATGAATTGAATCATGAATTGAAACATAAATCATGACTTGAATCATGAATAATGAATCGAATCATGAATCATGAATTGAATCATGAATCATGAATCGAATCATGAATCATGAATTCAATCATGAATCATTAATCATGAATTGAATCATGAATCTTGAATCATGAATCGAGTCATGAATTATGAATTGAATCATGAATCATGAATAATAAATTGAATCAGGATTCGAATCATGAATTGAATCAGGATTCGAATCATGAATTGAATCATGAATCATGAATTGAATCATGAATAATGAATCATGAATTGAATCATGAATCATGAATCGAATCATGAATTATGAATTATGAATTGAATCATGAATCATGAATCATGAATCATGAATTGAATCATCAATCATGAATCGAATCATGAATCATGAATCATGAATTCAATCATGAATCATGAATCATGAATTGAATCGAATCATGAATCATGAATCAAGAATCATGAATGGAATCATGAATCATGAATGGAATCAAGAATCATGAATGGAATCATGAATCATGAATCATGAATTGAATCATGAATCATGAATCATAAATCATTAATTGAATCATGAATCATGAATCATGAATTGAATCATGAATCATGAACCGAATCATGAATCATGAATTATGAATCATGAATTATGAATCATGAATTGAATCAAGAATTATGAATCATGAATTATGAATCATGAATTGAATCATGAATCATGAATCATTAATTATGAATCATGAATCATGAATTATGAATCATGAATTGAATCATGAATCATGATTCATGAATTGAATCATGAATCATGAATCATAAATTGAATCATGAATCATGAATCATCAATCGAATCATAAATCATAAATCAAGAATCATCAATCGAATCATGAATCATGAATTAAGAATCATGAATCGAATCATAAATCATGAATTGAATCATGAATCATGAATCATGAATCATGAATCATGAATCATGAATTGAATCATGAATCATCAATCATGAATTGAATCATGAATCATGAATCAAATCATGAATCATGAATTATGAATTGAATCATGAATCATTAATCATGAATGGAATCATGAATCATGAATCATGAATCGAATCATGAATCATGAATCAAGAATCATGAATCGAATCATGAATCATGAATTAAGAATCATAAATCGAATCATAAATCATGAATTAAATCATGAATCATGAATCATGAATTGAATCATGAATCATAAATCATGAAACGAATCATGAATCATGAATCATGAATCATGAATTGAATCATGATTCATGAATCATGAATTGAATCATGAATCATGAATCATAAATCAAATCATGAATCATGAATTGAATCAGAATTCGAATCATGAATTGAATCATGAATCATGAATTGAATCATGAATCATGAACAGAATCATGAATCATGAATTATGAATCATCAATTGAATCATGAATCATGAATTGAATCAAGAATCATGAATCATGAATTATAAATCATGAATTATGAATCATGAATTGTATCATGAATCATGAATTATGAATCATGAATTGAATCATAATTCATAAATTGAATCAAGAATCATGAATCATGAATCATGAATCAAATTATGAATCATGAATTGAATCATGAATCATGAATCATGAATTGAATCATGAATCATGAATCGAATCATGAATCATGAATCATAAATCATGAATTCAATCATGAATTATGAATCAAATCGAATCATGAATCATGAATCAAGAATCATGAATCGAATCATGAATCATGAACTGAATCATGAATCATGGATTGAATCATGAATCATGAATCATAAATCATTAATTGAATCATGAATCATGAATCATGAATTGAATCATGAATCATGAACCGAATCATGAATCATGAATTATGAATTATAAATTGAATCATGAATTATGAATTATAAATTGAATCATGAATCATGAATTGAATCATGAATCATGAACCGAATCATGAATCATGAATTATGAATTATAAATTGAATCATGAATTATGAAACATGAATTGAATCATGAATCATGAACCGAATCATGAATCATGAATTATGAATTATAAATTGAATCATGAATTATGAATCATGAATTGAATCATGAATCATGAATTGAATCAAGAATCATGAATCATGAATCATGAATTGAATCATAAATCATGAATCATGAATTGAATCATGAATCATGAATCGAATCATAAATCATGAATCATGAATTGAATCATGAATCATGAATCGAATCATAAATCATGAATCATGAATTGAATCATGAATCATGAATCATGAATCGAATCATGAATCATGAATCAAGAATCATGAATTGAATCATGAATCATGAATTGAATCATGAATCATGAATTGAATCATGAATCATGAATCATGAATTGAATTATGAATCAGAAATCATGAATCGAATCATGAATCATGAATCAAGAATCATGAATCGAATCATGAATCAATCATGAAATAAATCATGAATCATGAATCATGAATCATTAACTGAATCATAAATCATGAATCATGAATTGAATCATGAATTGAAACATGAATCATGACTTGAATCATAAATCATGAATCATGAGTTGAATCATAAATTGAAACATGAATCATGAATTAAATTATAAATCATGAATCGAATCATGAATTATGAATCATGAATTCAATCATGAATCATTAATCGTTAATTGAATCATGAATCATGAATCATGAATCGAATCATGAATCATGAATCAAATCATGAATCATGAATCGAATCATGAATCATGAATCGAATCATGAATCATGAATCGAATCATGAATCATGAATTATGAATCATGAATCATGAATCATGAATTGAATCATGAATCATGAATCATGAATTGAATCATGAATCATAAATTGAATCATGAATCATGAATTGAATCAGGATTCGAATCATGAATTGAATCATGAATCATGAATTTAATCATGAATTGAAACTTGAATCATGACTTGAATCATGAATTAAATCATGAATTATGATTTGAATCATGAATCATGAATTGAATCATGAATCATGAATTATGAATCATGAATCATGAATTGAATCATGAATCATGAATTGAATCAAGAATCATGAATCATGAATAATGAATTGAATCATGAATCATGAATCATGAATAATGAATTGAATCATGAATCATGAATCATGTATTGAATCATGAATCATGAATTGAATCATGAATCATGAATCATGAATCATGAATTATGAATCATGAATTAAATCATGAATCATGAATCATGAATTATGAATCATGAATTGAATCATGAATCATGAATTGAATCAAGAATCATGAATCCTGAATCATGAATCCTGAATTGAATCATGAATCATGAATTGAATCATGAATCATGAATCATGAATTGAATCATGAATCGAATCATGAATTATGAATCATGAATTTTAATCGAATCATGAATCATGAATCAAGAATCATGAATCGAATTATGAATCATGAATTGAATCATGAATCATGAATCATGAATCAAGAATCATGAATTGAATCATGAATCATGAACTGAATCATGAATCATGAATCATGAATTGAATCATGAATCATGAATCATAAATCATTAATTAAATCATGAATCATGAATCATAAATTGAATCATGAATCATGAACCGAATCATGAATCATGAATTATGAATCATGAATTGAATCATGAATCATGAATTGAATCATGAATCATGAATCATGAATTATGAATAATGAATCATGAATTATAAATCATTAATCATGAATCATGAATGGAATCAAGAATCATGAATCATGAATTGAATCATGAATCATGAATCATCAATTAAATCATGAATCATGAATTATGAATCATGAATTAAATCATGAATCATGAATTGAATAAAGAATCATGAATCATGAATCATGAATTGAATCAAGAATCATGAATCATGAATTCAATCATGAAGCATGAATTGAATCATGAATCATGAATCATAAATCATTAATTGAATCATGAATCATGAATCATGAATTGAATCATGAATCATGAACCGAATCATGAATCATGAATTATGAATCATGAATTGAATCATGAATCATGAATTGAATCAAGAATTATGAATCATGAATTATGAATCATGAATTGAATCATAAATCATGAATCATTAATTATGAATCATGAATCATGAATTATGAATCATGAATTGAATCATGAATCATGATTCATGAATTGAATCATGAATCATGAATCATAAATTGAATCATGAATCATGAATCATCAATCGAATCATGAATCATGAATCAAGAATCATCAATCGAATCATGAATCATGAATTAAGAATCATGAATCGAATCATAAATCATGAATTAAATCATGAATCATGAATCATGAATTGAATCATGAATCATAAATCATGAAACGAATCATGAATCATGAATCATGAATCATGAATTGAATCATGAATCATGAATCATAAATCGAATCATGAATCATGAATTGAATCAGAATTCGAATCATGAATTGAATCATGAATCATGAATTGAATCATGAATCATGAACCGAATCATGAATTATGAATCATCAATTGAATCATGAATCATGAATTGAATCAAGAATCATGAATCATGAATTATGAATCATGAATTATGAATCATGAATTGTATCATGAATCATGAATCATGAATTATGAATCATGAATTGAATCATAATTCATAAATTGAATCAAGAATCATGAATCATGAATCATGAATCAAATTATGAATCATGATTTGAATCATGAATCATGAATCATGAATTGAATCATGAATCGAATCATGAATCATGAATCATAAATCATGAATTCAATCATGAATTATGAATCAAATCGAATCATGAATCAAGAATCATGAATCGAATCATGAATCATGAACTGAATCATGAATTATGAATCATGGATTGAATCATGAATCATGAATCATAAATCATTAATTGAATCATGAATCATGAATCATGAATTGAATCATGAATCATGAACCGAATCATGAATCATGAATTATGAATTATAAATTGAATCATGAATTATGAATTATAAATTGAATCATGAATCATGAATTGAATCATGAATCATGAACCGAATCATGAATCATGAATTATGAATTATAAATTGAAACATGAATTATGAAACATGAATTGAATCATGAATCATGAATCATGAATTATGAATCATGAATCATGAATCATGAATTATGAATCATGAATTGAATCATGAATCATGAATTGAATCAAGAATCATGAATCATGAATCATGATTCATGAATCATCAATTGAATCATGAATCATGAATTATGAATCATGAATTGAATCATGAATTATGAATTGAATCAAGAATCATGAATCATGAATCATGAATTGAATCATAAATCATGAATCATGAATTGAATCATGAATCATGAATCGAATCATAAATCATGAATCATGAATTGAATCATGAATCATGAATCGAATCATAAATCATGAATCATGAATTCAATCATGAATCAAGAATCATGAATTGAATCATGAATCATGAATCAAGAATCATGAATTGAATCATGAATCATGAATTGAATCATGAATCATGAATTGAATCATGAATCATGAATCATGAATTGAATTTTGAATCAGAAATCATGAATCGAATCATGAATCATGAATCAAGAATCATGAATCGAATCATGAATCAATCATGAAATGAATCATGAATCATGAATCATGAATCATTAACTGAATCATAAATCATGAATCATGAATTGAATCATGAATTCAAACATGAATCATGACTTGAATAATAAATCATGAATCATGAGTTGAATCATAAATTGAAACATGATTCATGAATTGAATTATAAATCATGAATCGAATCATGAATTATGAATCATGAATTCAATCATGAATCATTAATCATTAATTGAATCATGAATCATGAATCGAATCATGAATCATGAATCGAATCATGAATCATGAATCGAATCATGAATCATGAATCGAATCATGAATCATGAATTATGAATCATGAATCATGAATCATGAATTGAATCATGAATCATGAATCATGAATTGAATCATGAATCATAAATTGAATCATGAATCATGAATTGAATCAGGATTCAAATCATGAATTGAATCATGAATCATGAATCATGAATTGAATTATGAATCATGAATCATGAATTGAATCATGAATCATAAATTGAATCATGAATCATGAATTGAATCAGGATTCGAATCATGAATTGAATCATGAATTTAATCATGAATTGAAACTTGAATCATGACTTGAATCATGAATTAAATCATGAATTATGATTTGAATCATGAATCATGAATTGAATCATGAATCATGAATTATGAATCATGAATCATGAATTGAATCATGAATCATGAATTGAATCAAGAATCATGAATTGAATCATGAATCATGAATTATGAATCATGAATCATGAATTGAATCATGAATCATGAATTGAATCAAGAATCATGAATCATGAATAATGAATTGAATCATGAATCATGAATCATGAATAATGAATTGAATCATGAATCATGAATTGAATCATGAATCATGAATTGAATCATGAATCATGAATCATGAATCATGAATTATGAATCATGAATTAAATCATGAATCATGAATCATGAATTATGAATCATGAATTGAATCATGAATCATGAATTGAATCAAGAATCATGAATCCTGAATCATGAATCCTGAATTGAATCATGAATCATGAATTGAATCATGAATCATGAATCATGAATTGAATCATGAATCGAATCATGAATTATGAATCATGAATTTTAATCGAATCATGAATCATGAATCAAGAATCATGAATCGAATTATGAATCATGAATTGAATCATGAATCATGAATCATGAATCAAGAATCATGAATTGAATCATGAATCATGAACTGAATCATGAATCATGAATCATGAATTGAATCATGAATCATGAATCATGAATCATAAATCATTAATTAAATCATGAATCATGAATCATGAATTGAATCATGAATCATGAACCGAATCATGAATCATGAATTATGAATCATGAATTGAATCATGAATCATGAATTGAATCATGAATCATGAATCATGAATTATGAATCATGAATCATGAATTGAATCAAGAATCATGAATCATGAATTTAATCATAAATCATGAATCATGAATTGAATCATGAATCATGAATCGAATCATAAATCATGAATCATGAATTGAATCATGAATCATGAATCGAATCATAAATCATGAATCATGAATTGAATCATGAATCATGAATCATGAATCGAATCATGAATCATGAATCAAGAATCATGAATTGAATCATGAATCATGAATTGAATCATGAATCATGAATTGAATCATGAATCATGAATCATGAATTGAATTATGAATCAGAAATCATGAATCGAATCATGAATCATGAATCAAGAATCATGAATCGAATCATGAATCAATCATGAAATAAATCATGAATCATGAATCATGAATCATTAACTGAATCATAAATCATGAATCATGAATTGAATCATGAATTGAAACATGAATCATGACTTGAATCATAAATCATGAATCATGAGTTGAATCATAAATTGAAACATGAATCATGAATTAAATTATAAATCATGAATCGAATCATGAATTATGAATCATGAATTCAATCATGAATCATTAATCGTTAATTGAATCATGAATCATGAATTATGAATCGAATCATGAATCATGAATCAAATCATGAATCATGAATCGAATCATGAATCATGAATCGAATCATGAATCATGAATCAAATCATGAATCATGAATTATGAATCATGAATCATGAATCATGAATTGAATCATGAATCATGAATCATGAATTGAATCATGAATCATAAATTGAATCATGAATCATAAATTGAATCAGGATTCGAATCATGAATTGAATCATGAATCATGAATCATGAATCATGAATTGAATCATGAATCCTGAATCATGAATTGAATCATGAATCATAAATTGAATCATGAATCATGAATTGAATCAGGATTCGAATCATGAATTGAATCATGAATCATGAATTTAATCATGAATTGAAACTTGAATCATGACTTGAATCATGAATTAAATCATGAATTATGATTTGAATCATGAATCATGAATTGAATCATGAATCATGAATTGAATCAAGAATCATGAATCATGAATCATGAATTGAATCAAGAATCATGAATCATGAATAATGAATTGAATCATGAATCATGAATAATGAATTGAATCATGAATCATGAATTGAATCATGAATCATGAATCATGAATCATGAATCATGAATTATGAATCATTAATTAAATCATGAATCATGAATCATGAATTATGAATCATGAATTGAATCATGAATCATGAATTGAATCAAGAATCATGAATCCTGAATCATGAATCCTGAATTGAATCATGAATCATGAATTGAATCATGAATCGAATCATGAATTATGAATTATGAATCATGAATTAAATCATGAATCATGAATCATGAATTATGAATCATGAATTGAATCATGAATCATGAATTGAATCAAGAATCATGAATCCTGAATCATGAATCCTGAATTGAATCATGAATCATGAATTGAATCATGAATCGAATCATGAATTATGAATCATGAATTTTAATCGAATCATGAATCATGAATCAAGAATCATGAATCGAATTATGAATCATGAATTGAATCATGAATCATGAATCATGAATCAAGAATCATGAATTGAATCATGAATCATGAACTGAATCATGAATCATGAATCATGAATTGAATCATGAATCATGAATCATGAATCATAAATCATTAATTAAATCATGAATCATGAATCATGAATTGAATCATGAATCATGAACCGAATCATGAATCATGAATTATGAATCATGAATTGAATCATGAATCATGAATTGAATCATGAATCATGAATCATGAATTATGAATAATGAATCATGAATTATGAATCATGAATCATGAATCATGAATTGAATCAAGAATCATGAATCATGAATTGAATCATGAATCATGAATTGAATCATGAATCATGAATTGAATCATGAATCATGAATCATGAATTATGAATAATGAATCATGAATTATGAATCATGAATCATGAATCATGAATTGAATCAAGAATCATGAATCATGAATTGAATCATGAATCATGAATCATCAATTAAATCATGAATCATGAATTATGAATCATGAATTAAATCATGAATCATGAATTGAATCAAGAATCATGAATCATGAATCATGAATTGAATCAAGAATCATGAATTCAATCATGAATCATGAATTGAATCATGAATCATGAATCATAAATTATTAATTGAATCATGAATCATGAATCATGAATTGAATCATGAATCATGAACCGAATCATGAATCATGAATTATGAATCATGAATTGAATCATGAATCATGAATTGAATCAAGAATTATGAATCATGAATTATGAATCATGAATTGAATCATGAATCATGAATCATTAATTATGAATCATGAATCATGAATTATGAATCATGAATTGAATCATGAATCATGATTTATGAATTGAATCATGAATCATGAATCATAAATTGAATCATGAATCATGAATCATGAATCGAATCATGAATCATGAACTGAATCATGAATTATGAATCATGGATTGAATCATGAATCATGAATCATAAATCATTAATTGAATCATGAATCATGAATCATGAATTGAATCATGAATCATGAACCGAATCATGAATCATGAATTATGAATTATAAATTGAATCATGAATTATGAAACATGAATTGAATCATGAATCATGAATTATGAATCATGAATCATGAATCATGAATTATGAATCATGAATTGAATCATGAATCATGAATTGAATCAAGAATCATGAATCATGAATCATGATTCATGAATCATCAATTGAATCATGAATCATGAATTATGAATCATGAATTGAATCATGAATCATGAATTGAATCAAGAATCATGAATCATGAATCATGAATTGAATCATAAATCATGAATCATGAATTGAATCATGAATCATGAATCGAATCATAAATCATGAATCATGAATTGAATCATGAATCATGAATCGAATCATAAATCATGAATCATGAATTCAATCATGAATCAAGAATCATGAATCGAATCATGAATCATGAATCAAGAATCATGAATTGAATCATGAATCATGAATTGAATCATGAATCATGAATTGAATCATGAATCATGAATCATGAATTGAATTTTGAATCAGAAATCATGAATCGAATCATGAATCATGAATCAAGAATCATGAATCGAATCATGAATCAATCATGAAATGAATCATGAATCATGAATCATGATTCATTAACTGAATCATAAATCATGAATCATGAATTGAATCATGAATTGAAACATGAATCATGACTTGAATCATAAATCATGAATCATGAGTTGAATCATAAATTGAAACATGAATCATGAATTGAATTATAAATCATGAATCGAATCATGAATTATGAATCATGAATTCAATCATGAATCATTAATCATTAATTGAATCATGAATCATGAATCATGAATCGAATCATGAATCATGAATCAAATCATGAATCATGAATCGAATCATGAATCATGAATCGAATCATGAATCATGAATCGAATCATGAATCATGAATTATGAATCATGAATCATGAATCATGAATTGAATCATGAATCATGAATCATGAATTGAATCATGAATCATAAATTGAATCATGAATCATGAATTGAATCAGGATTCAAATCATGAATTGAATCATGAATCATGAATCATGAATCATGAATTGAATCATGAATCATGAATCATGAATTGAATCAAGAATCATAAATTGAATCATGAATCATGAATTGAATCAGGATTCGAATCATGAATTGAATCAGGATTCGAATCATAAATTGAATCATGAATCATGAATTTAATCATGAATTGAAACTTGAATCATGACTTGAATCATGAATTAAATCATGAATTATGATTTGAATCATGAATCATGAATTGAATCATGAATCATGAATTATGAATCATGAATCATGAATTGAATCATGAATCATGAATTGAATCAAGAATCATGAATCATGAATAATGAATCATGAATAATGAATTGAATCATGAATCATGAATCATGAATTGAATCATGAATCATGAATTGAATCATGAATCATGAATCATGAATCATGAATCATGAATTATGAATCATGAATTAAATCATGAATCATGAATCATGAATTATGAATCATGAATTGAATCATGAATCATGAATTGAATCAAGAATCATGAATCCTGAATCATGAATCCTGAATTGAATCATGAATCATGAATTGAATCATGAATCATGAATCATGAATTGAATCATGAATCGAATCATGAATTATGAATCATGAATTTTAATCGAATCATGAATCATGAATCAAGAATCATGAATCGAATTATGAATCATGAATTGAATCATGAATCATGAATCATGAATCAAGAATCATGAATTGAATCATGAATCATGAACTGAATCATGAATCATGAATCATGAATTGAATCATGAATCATGAACCGAATCATGAATCATGAATTATGAATCATGAATTGAATCATGAATCATGAATTGAATCATGAATCATGAATCATGAATTATGAATAATGAATCATGAATTATGAATCATGAATCATGAATCATGAATTGAATCAAGAATCATGAATCATGAATTGAATCATGAATCATGAATCATCAATTAAATCATGAATCATGAATTAGAATCATGAATTAAATCATGAATCATGAATTGAATCAAGAATCATGAATCATGAATCATGAATTGAATCAAGAATCATGAATCATGAATTCAATCATGAATCATGAATCATGAATCGAATCATGAATCATGAATAAAGAATCATGAATCGAATCATGAATCATGAATTGAATCATGAATCATGAATCGAATCATGAATCATGAATAAAGAATCATGAATCGAATCATGAATCATGAATTGAATCATGAATCATGAATTGAATCATGAATCATGAATCATGAATCATGAATTGAATCATGAATCATAAATCATGAATCGAATCAAGAATCATGAATCAAGAATCATGAATCGAATCATGAAACATGAATTGAATCATGAATCATCAATCATGAAATGAATCATGAATCATGAATCATTAATTGAATCATGAATCATGAATCATGAAACATTAATTGAATCATGAATCATGAATTATGAATCATGAATCATGAATCATGAATTGAATCATGAATCATGAATCATGAATTGAATCATGAATCATAAATTGAATCATGAATCATGAATTGAATCAGGATTCGAATTATGAATTGAATCATGAATCATGAATCATGAATTGAATCATGAATCATGAATCATGAATTGAATCATGAATCATAAATTGAATCATGAATCATGAATTGAATCAGGATTCGAATCATGAATTGAATCATGAATCATGAATTTAATCATGAATTGAAACTTGAATCATGACTTGAATCATAATTTAAATCATGAATTATGATTTGAATCACGAATCATGAATTGAATCATGAATCATGAATTATGAATCATGAATCATGAATTGAATCATGAATCATGAATCATGAATTGAATCATGAATCATGAATTGAATCAAGAATCATGAATCATGAATAATGAATTGAATCATGAATCATGAATCATGAATTGAATCATGAATCATGAATTGAATCATGAATCATGAATCATGAATCATGAATTAAATCATGAATCATGAATCATGAATTATGAATCATGAATTGAATCATGAATCATAAATTGAATCAAGAATCATGAATCATGAATCCTGAATTGAATCATGAATCATGAATCATGAATTGAATCATGAATCATGAATCATGAATTGAATCATGAATCATGAATCATGAATTGAATCATGAATCATGAATCATAAATCATTAATTAAATCATGAATCATGAATCATGAATTGAATCATGAATCATGAACCGAATTATGAATCATGAACCGAATCATGAATCATGAATTATGAATCATGAATTGAATCATGAATCATAAATTGAATCATGAATCATGAATCATGAATTATGAATAATGAATCATGAATTATGAATCATGAATCATAATCATGAATTGAATCAAGAATCATGAATCATGAATCATGAATCATGAATTGAATCATGAATCATGAATCATCAATTAAATCATGAATCATGAATTATGAATCATGAATTAAATCATGAATCATGCATTATGAATCAAGAATCATGAATCATGAATCATGAATTGAATCAAGAATCATGAATCATGAATTGAATCATGAATCATGAATCGAATCATGAATCATGAATAAAGAATCATGAATCGAATCATGAATTGAATCATGAATCATGAATCGAATCATGAATCATGAATAAAGAATCATGAATCGAATCATGAATCATGAATTGAATCATGAATCATGAATTGAATCATTAATCATGAATCATGAATCATGAATTGAATCATGAATCATAAATCATGAATCGAATCAAGAATCATGAATCAAGAATCATGAATCGAATCATGAAACATGAATTGAATCATGAATCATCAATCATGAAATGAATCATGAATCATCAATCATGAATCATTAATTGAATCATGAATCATGAATCATTAATTGAATCATGAATCATGAATCATGAATCATGAATTGAATCATGAATCATAAATTGAATCATGAATCATGAATTGAATCAGGATTCGAATTATGAATTAAATCATGAATCATGAATCATGAATCATGAATTGAATCATGAATCATGAATCATGAATCATGAATTGAATCATGAATCATGAATTGAATCATGAATCATAAATTGAATCATGAATCATGAATTGAATCAGGATTCGAATCATGAATTGAATCATGAATTTAATCATGAATTGAAACTTGAATCATGACTTGAATCATGAATTAAATCATGAATTATGATTTGAATCATGAATCATGAATTGAATCATGAATCATGAATTATGAATCATGAATCATGAATTGAATCATGAATCATGAATCATGAATTATGAATCATGAATTGAATCATGAATCATGAATTGAATCAAGAATCATGAATCATGAATCATGAATAATGAATTGAATCATGAATCATGAATCATGAATTATGAATCATGAATTAAATCATGAATCATGAATCATGAATTATGAATCATGAATTGAATCATGAATCATGAATTGAATCATGAATCATGAATCATGAATTGAATCATGAATCATGAATCGAATCATGAATTATGAATCATGAATTTTAATCGAATCATGAATCATGAATCAAGAATCATGAATCGAATTATGAATCATGAATTGAATCATGAATCATGAATCATGAATTGAATCATGAATCATGAATCGAATCATGAATCATGAATCATGAATTGAATCATGAATCATGAATCATGAATCATAAATCATTAATTAAATCATGAATCATGAATCATGAATTGAATCATGAATCATGAACCGAATTATGAATCATGGACCGAATCATGAATCATGAATTATGAATCATGAATTGAATCATGAATCATGAATTGAATCATGAATCATGAATTATGAATAATGAATCATGAATTATAAATCATGAATCATGAATCATGAATTGAATCAAGAATCATGAATCATGAATCATGAATTGAATCATGAATCATGAATTAAATCATGAATCATGAATTATGAATCATGAATTAAATCATGAATCATGAATTGAATCAAGAATCATGAATCATGAATCATGAATTGAATCAAGAATCATGAATCATGAATTCAATCATGAATCATGAATCATGAATCGAATCATGAATCATGAATAAAGAATCATGAATCGAATCATGAATCATGAATTGAATCATGAATCATGAATCGAATCATGAATCATGAATAAAGAATCATGAATCGAATCATGAATCATGAATTGAATCATGAATCATGAATTGAATCATGAATCATGAATCATGAATCATGAATTGAATCATGAATCAAGAATCATGAATCGAATCATGAAACATGAATTGAATCATGAATCATGAATCATGAATTGAATCATGAATCATGAACCGAATTATGAATCATGAACCGAATCATGAATCATGAATTATGAATCATGAATTGAATCATGAATCATAAATTGAATCATGAATCATGAATCATGAATTATGAATTATGAATCATGAATTATGAATCATGAATCATAATCATGAATTGAATCAAGAATCATGAATCATGAATCATGAATCATGAATTGAATCATGAATCATGAATCATCAATTAAATCATGAATCATGAATTATGAATCATGAATTAAATCATGAATCATGAACTATGAATCAAGAATCATGAATCATGAATAATGAATTGAATCAAGAATCATGAATCATGAATTGAATCATGAATCATGAATCATGAATCGAATCATGAATCATAAATAAAGAATCATGAATCGAATCATGAATTGAATCATGAATCATGAATCGAATCATGAATCATGAATAAAGAATCATGAATCGAATCATGAATCATGAATTGAATCATGAATCATGAATTGAATCATTAATCATGAATCATGAATCATGAATTGAATCATGAATCATAAATCATGAATCGAATCAAGAATCATGAATCAAGAATCATGAATCGAATCATGAAACATGAATTGAATCATGAATCATCAATCATGAAATGAATCATGAATCATCAATCATGAATCATTAATTGAATCATGAATCATGAATCATTAATTGAATCATGAATCATGAATCATGAATCATGAATTGAATCATGAATCATAAATTGAATCATGAATCATGAATTGAATCAGGATTCGAATTATGAATTGAATCATTAATCATGAATCATGAATCATGAATTGAATCATGAATCATGAATCATGAATCATGAATTGAATCATGAATCATGAATTGAATCATGAATCATAAATTGAATCATGAATCACGAATTGAATCAGGATTCGAATCATGAATTGAATCATGAATTTAATCATGAATTGAAACTTGAATCATGACTTGAATCATGAATTAAATCATGAATTATGATTTGAATCATGAATCATGAATTGAATCATGAATCATGAATTATGAATCATGAATCATGAATTGAATCATGAATCATGAATCATGAATTATGAATCATGAATTGAATCATGAATCATGAATTGAATCAAGAATCATGAATCATGAATCATGAATAATGAATTGAATCATGAATCATGAATCATGAATCATGAATTCTGAATCATGAATTAAATCATGAATCATGAATCATGAATTATGAATCATGAATTGAATCATGAATCATGAATTGAATCAAGAATCATGAATCCTGAATTGAATCATGAATCATGAATTGAATCATGAATCATGAATCATGAATTGAATCATGAATCATGAATCGAATCATGAATTATGAATCATGAATTTTAATCGAATCATGAATCATGAATCAAGAATCATGAATCGAATTATGAATCATGAATTGAATCATGAATCATGAATCATAAATTGAATCATGAATCATGAATCGAATCATGAATCATGAATCATGAATTGAATCATGAATCATGAATCATGAATCATAAATCATTAATTAAATCATGAATCATGAATCATGAATTGAATCATGAATCATGAACCGAATTATGAATCATGAACCCAATCATCAATCATGAATTATGAATCATGAATTGAATCATGAATCATGAATTGAATCATGAATCATGAATTATGAATAATGAATCATGAATTATAAATCATGAATCATGAATCATGAATTGAATCAAGAATCATGAATCATGAATCATGAATTGAATCATGAATTAAATCATGAATCATGAATTATGAATCATGAATTAAATCATGAATCATGAATTGAATCAAGAATCATGAATCATGAATCATGAATCATGAATTGAATCAAGAATCATGAATCATGAATTCAATCATGAATCATGAATCATGAATCGAATCATGAATCATGAATAAAGAATCATGAATCGAATCATGAATCATGAATTGAATCATGAATCATGAATCGAATCATGAATCATGAATAAAGAATCATGAATCGAATCATGAATCATGAATTGAATCATGAATCATGAATTGAATCATGAATTGAATCATGAATCATGAATCATGAATCATGAATTGAATCATGAATCATAAATCATGAATCGAATCATGAATCATGAATCAAGAATCTCGAATCGAATCATGAAACATGAATTGAATCATGAATCATGAATCATGAATCATTAATTGAATCATGAATCATGAATCATGAATTGAATCATGAATTGAAACATGAATCATGACTTGAATCATGAATCATGAATCATGAATCGAATCATGAATCATGAATTGAATCATAAATCATGAATCGAATCATGAATCATGAATCATGAATTCAATCATGAATCATAAATCATTAATCATGAATTGAATTATGAATCACGAATCATGAATCGAATTATGAATTATAAATTGAATCTTGAATCATGAATCATGAATTGAATCATGAATCATGAATCGAATCATGAATCATGAATTATTAATCATGAATCGAATCATGAATCATGAATCATGAATCATGAATTGAATCATGAATCATGAATCATGAATGGAATCATGAATCATAAATTGAATCATGAATCATGAATTGAATCAGGATTCGAATCATGAATTGAATCAGGATTCGAATCATGAATTGAATCAGGATTCGAATCATGAATTGAATCGTGAATCATGAATTGAATCATGATTTGAATCATGAATCATGAATTGAATCATGAATCATGAATCAAATCATGAATCATGAATCATGAATTCAATCATGAATCATGAATCATGAATCATGAATGGAATCATGAATCATGAATCATCAATCGAATCATGAATCAAGAATCATGAATCGAATCATGAATCATGAATTAAGAATCATGAATCGAATCATAAATCAGGAATTGAATCATGAATCATGAATCATGAATTGAATCATGAATCATAAATCATGAATCAAATCATGAATCATGAATCATGAATTGAATCATGAATCATGAATCATAAATCGAATCATGAATCGAATCATGAAACATGAATTGAATCATGAATCATCAATCATGAAATGAATCATGAATCATCAATCATGAATCATTAATTGAATCATGAATCATGAATTATGAATCATGAATCATGAATCATGAATTGAATCATGAATCATGAATTGAATCATGAATCATAAATTGAATCATGAATCATGAATTGAATCAGGATTCGAATCATGAATTGAATCATGAATCATGAATCATGAATTGAATCATGAATCATAAATTGAATCATGAATCATGAATTGAATCAGGATTCGAATCATGAATTGAATCATGAATCATGAATTTAATCATGAATTGAAACTTGAATCATAACTTGAATCATGAATTTAATCATGAATCGAATCATGAATCATGAATAAAGAATCATGAATCGAATCATGAATCATGAATTGAATCATGAATCATGAATTGAATCATGAATTGAATCATGAATCATGAATCATGAATCATGAATCATGAATTGAATCATGAATCATAAATCATGAATCGAATCATGAATCATGAATCAAGAATCATGAATCGAATCATGAAACATGAATTGAATCATGAATCATTAATTGAATCATGAATCATGAATCATGAATTGAATCATGAATTGAAACATGAATCATGACTTGAATCATGAATCATGAATTGAATCATGAATCATGAATCGAATCATGAATCATGAATCATGAATTCAATCATGAATCATAAATCATTAATCATGAATTGAATTATGAATCACGAATCATGAATCGAATTATGAATTATAAATTGAATCTTGAATCATGAATCATGAATCATGAATTGAATCATGAATCATGAATCGAATCATGAATCATGAATTATTAATCATGAATCGAATCATGAATCATGAATCATGAATCATGAATTGAATCATGAATCATGAATCATGAATGGAATCATGAATCATAAATTGAATCATGAATCATGAATTGAATCAGGATTCGAATCATGAATTGAATCAGGATTCGAATCATGAATTGAATCGTGAATCATGAATTGAATCATGATTTGAATCATGAATCATGAATTGAATCATGAATCATGAATCAAATCATGAATCATGAATCATGAATTCAATCATGAATCATGAATCATGAATCATGAATGGAATCATGAATCATGAATCATCAATCGAATCATGAATCAAGAATCATGAATCGAATCATGAATCATGAATTAAGAATCATGAATCGAATCATAAATCATGAATTGAATCATGAATCATGAATCATGAATTGAATCATAAATCATAAATCATGAATCAAATCATGAATCATGAATCATGAATCATGAAATGAATCATGAATCATGAATCATGAAACATGAATTGAATCATGAATCATGAAATGAATCATGAATCATGAATCATGAATCATAAATCGAATCATGAATCGAATCATGAAACATGAATTGAATCATGAATCATCAATCATGAAATGAATCATGAATCATGAATCATGAATCATTAATTGAATCATGAATCATGAATTATGAATCATGAATCATGAATCATGAATTGAATCATGAATCATGAATTGAATCATGAATCATAAATTGAATCATGAATCATGAATTGAATCAGGATTCGAATCATGAATTGAATCATGAATCATGAATC
Source organism: Mixophyes fleayi (assembly GCF_038048845.1). Classification (NCBI taxonomy): domain Eukaryota; kingdom Metazoa; phylum Chordata; class Amphibia; order Anura; family Limnodynastidae; genus Mixophyes; species Mixophyes fleayi. Next base: position 126,061 of record NW_027446069.1, on the reverse strand, counting down.
ATGAATTGAATCATGAATCATAAATTGAATCATGAATCATGAATTGAATCAGGATTCGAATCATGAATTGAATCATGAATCATGAATTTAATCATGAATTGAAACTTGAATCATGACTTGAATCATGAATTAAATCATGAATTATGATTTGAATCATGAATCATGAATTGAATCATGAATCATGAATTATGAATCATGAATCATGAATTGAATCATGAATCATGAATCATGAATTATGAATCATGAATCATGAATTGAATCAAGAATCATGACTCATGAATCATGAATAATGAATTGAATCATGAATCATGAATCATGAATTGAATCATGAATCATGAATTGAATCATGAATCATAAATTATGAATCATGAATTAAATCATGAATTATGAATCATGAATTATGAATCATGAATTGAATCATGAATCATGAATTGAATCAAGAATCATGAATCATGAATCATGAATCCTGAATTGAATCATGAATCATGAATCATGAATTGAATCATGAATCATGAATCGAATCATGAATTATGAATCATGAATTTTAATCGAATCATGAATCATGAATCAAGAATCATGAATCGAATTATGAATCATGAATTGAATCATGAATCATGAATTGAATCATGAATCATAAATTATGAATCATGAATTAAATCATGAATTATGAATCATGAATTATGAATCATGAATTGAATCATGAATCATGAATTGAATCAAGAATCATGAATCATGAATCATGAATCCTGAATTGAATCATGAATCATGAATCATGAATTGAATCATGAATCATGAATCGAATCATGAATTATGAATCATGAATTTTAATCGAATCATGAATCATGAATCAAGAATCATGAATCGAATTATGAATCATGAATTGAATCATGAATCATGAATCATGAATTGAATCATGAATCATGAATCGAATCATGAATCATGAATCAAGAATCATGAATTGAATCATGAATCATGAACTGAATCATGAATCATGAATCATGAATTGAATCATGAATCATGAATCATGAATCATAAATCATTAATTAAATCATGAATCATGAATCATGAATTGAATCATTAATCATGAACCGAATCATGAATCATGAATCATGAATTATGAATTATGAATCATGAATTATGAATCATGAATCATGAATCATGAATTGAATCATGAATCATGAATCATGAATCATGAATTGAATCATGAATCATGAATTAAATCATGAATCATGAATTATGAATCATGAATTAAATCATGAATCATGAATTGAATCAAGAATCATGAATCATGAATCATGAATTGAATCAAGAATCATGAATCATGAATTCAATCATGAATCATGAATCATGAATCGAATCATGAATCATGAATAAAGAATCATGAATCGAATCATGAATCATGAATTGAATCATGAATCGAATCATGAATAAAGAATCATGAATCGAATCATGAATCATGAATAAAGAATCATGAATCGAATCATGAATCATGAATTGAATCATGAATCATTAATTGAATCATGAATCATGAATCATGAATCATTAATTGAATCATGAATCAAGAATCATGAATCGAATCATGAAACATGAATTGAATCATGAATCATCAATCATGAATTCAATCATGAATCATAAATCATTAATCATGAATTGAATTATGAATCACGAATCATGAATCGAATTATGAATTATAAAATGAATCATGAATCATGAATCATGAATCATGAATTGAATCATGAATCATGAATCGAATCATGAATCATGAATCATGAATCATGAATCGAATCATGAATCATGAATCATGAATTGAATCATGAATCATGAATCATGAATCATGAATCATGAATCATGAATGGAATTATGAATCATAAATTGAATCATGAATCATGAATTGAATCAGGATTCGAATCATGAATTGAATCAGGATTCGAATCATGAATTGAATCGTGAATCATGAATTGAATCATGAATTGAAACATGAATCATGACTTGAATCATGAATCATGAATCATGAATTGAATAATGCATCATGAATCATGAATTGAATCATGAATCATGATTTGAATCATGAATCATGAATTGAATCATGAATCATGAATCGAATCATGAATCATGAATTCAATCATGAATCATGAATCATGAATCATGAATGGAATCATGAATCATGAATCATCAATCGAATCATGAATCAGGAATTAAGAATCATGAATCGAATCATAAATCATAAATTGAATCATGAATCATGAATCATGAATTGAATCATGAATCATAAATCATGAATCGAATCATGAATCATGAATCATGAATCATGAATTGAATCATGAATCATGAATCATGAAACATGAATTGAATCATGAATCATGAATCATGAATTTAATCATGAATCATGAATCATAAATCGAATCATGAATCATGAATTGAATAAGGATTTGAATCATGAATTGAATCAGAATTCGAATCATGAATTGAATCATGAATCATGAACCGAATCAAGAATCATGAATCATGAATCATGAATAATGAATTGAATCATGAATCATGAATTGAATCATGAATCATGAATTGAATCATGAATCATGAATCATGAATTATGAATCATGAATTAAATCATGAATGATGAATGATGAATCATGAATTGAATCATGAATCATGAATCATGAATTATGAATCATGAATTGAATCATGAATCATGAATTGAATCAAGAATCATGAATCATGAATCATGAATAATGAATTGAATCATGAATCATGAATTGAATCATGAATCATGAATTGAATCAAGAATCATGAATCATGAATCATGAATCATGAATTGAATCATGAATCATGAATCATGAATTGAATCATGAATTGAATCATGAATCATGAATCGAATCATGAATTATGAATCATGAATTGAATCATGAATCATAATTCATGAATCATGAATTGAATCATGAATCATTAATTAAGAATCGAATCATGAATCATGAATCAAGTATCATGAATCGAATTATGAATCATGAATTGAATCATGAATCATGAATCATGAATTGAATCATGAATCATGAATCGAATCATGAATCATGAATCATGAATTCAATCATGAGACATGAATCGAATCGAATCATGAATCATGAATCAAGAATCATGAATCGAATCATGAATCATGAACTGAATCATGAATCATGAATCATGAATTGAATCATGAATCATGAATTATAAATCATTAATTGAATCATGAATCATGAATTGAATCATGAATCATGAACCGAATCATGAATCATGAATTATGAATCATGAATTGAATCATGAATCATGAATTGAATCAAGAATCATGAATCATGAATTATGAATCATGAATTGAATCATGAATCATGAATTGAATCAAGAATCATGAATCATGAATTATGAATCATGAATTGAATCATGAATCATGAATCATGAATTATGAATCATGAATTGAATCATGAATCATGAATCATGAATTATGAATCATGAATCATGAATTATAAATCATGAATCATGAATTATGAATCATGAATTGAATCATGAATCATGAATCATGAATTATAAATCATGAATCATGAATTATGAATCATGAATTGAATCATGAATCATGAACTGAATCAAGAATCATGAATCATGAATTGAATCATGAATCATGAATCATGAATTATGAATCATGAATCATGAATTATGAATTATGAATTGAATCATAAATCATGAATTGAATCAAGAATCATGAATCATGAATCATGAATTGAATCATGAATCATGAATCATGAATTGAATCATGAATCATGAATCGAATCATAAATCATGAATCATGAATTCAATCATGAATCATGAATCATGAATAGAATCATGAATCATGAATCAAGAATCATGAATCGAATCATAAATCATGAATTGAATCAAGAATCATGAATTGAATCATGAATCATGAATCATGAATTGAATCATGAATCATAAATAATGAATCGAATCATGAATCATGAATCAAGAATCATGAATCGACTCATGAATCATGAATTGAATCATGAATCATCAATCATGTAATGAATCATGAATAATGAATCGTGAATCATTAACTGAATCATGAATCATGAATCATTAATTGAATCATGAATCATGAATTGAATCATGAATTGAAACATGAATCATGACTTGAATCATGAATCATGAATCATGAATTGAATCAAGAATTGAATCATGAATTATGAATCATGAATTGAATCATGAATCATGAATTATGAATCATGAATTGAATCATGAATCATGAATCATGAATTATGAATCATGAATCATGAATTATGAATCATGAATCATGAATTATGAATCATGAATTGAATCATGAATCATGAATTGAATCATGAATCATGAATTGAATCAATAATCATGAATCATGAATCATTAATTGAATCATGAATCAAGAATCATGAATCGAATCATGAAACATGAATTGAATCATGAATCATCAATCATGAATTCAATCATGAATCATAAATCATTAATCATGAATTGAAATATGAATCACGAATCATGAATCAAATTATGAATTATAAAATGAATCATGAATCATGAATCATGAATTGAATCATGAATCATGAATCGAATCATGAATCATGAATCATGAATCGAATCATGAATCATGAATCATGAATTGAATCATGAATCATGAATCATGAATCATGAATGGAATTATGAATCATAAATTGAATCATGAATCATGAATTGAATCAGGATTCGAATCATGAATTGAATCGTGAATCATGAATTGAATCATGAATTGAAACATGAATCATGACTTGAATCATGAATCATGAATCATGAATTGAATAATGCATCATGAATCATGAATTGAATCATGAATCATGATTTGAATCATGAATCATGAATTGAATCATGAATCATGAATCGAATCATGAATCATGAATCATGAATTCAATCATGAATCATGAATCATGAATGGAATCATGAATCATGAATCATCAATCGAATCATGAATCAGGAATTAAGAATCATGAATCGAATCATAAATCATGAATTGAATCATGAATCATGAATCATGAATTGAATCATGAATCAAAAATCATGAATCGAATCATGAATCATGAATCATGAATCATGAATTGAATCATGAATCATGAATCATGAAACATGAATTGAATCATGAATCATGAATCATGAATTTAATCATGAATCATGAATCATAAATCGAATCATGAATCATGAATTGAATAAGGATTTGAATCATGAATTGAATCAGAATTCGAATCATGAATTGAATCATGAATCATGAACCGAATCAAGAATCATGAATCATGAATAATGAATTGAATCATGAATCATGAATTGAATCATGAATCATGAATTGAATCATGAATCATGAATCATGAATTATGAATCATGAATTAAATCATGAATGATGAATCATGAGTCATGAATTGAATCATGAATCATGAATCATGAATTATGAATCATGAATTGAATCATGAATCATGAATTGAATCAAGAATCATGAATCATGAATCATGAATAATGAATTGAATCATGAATCATGAATTGAATCATGAATCATGAATTGAATCAAGAATCATGAATCATGAATCATGAATCATGAATTGAATCATGAATCATGAATCATGAATTGAATCATGAATTGAATCATGAATCATGAATCGAATCATGAATTATGAATCATGAATTGAATCATGAATTATAATTCATGAATCATGAATTGAATCATGAATCATTAATTAAGAATCGAATCATGAATCAAGTATCATGAATCGAATTATGAATCATGAATTGAATCATGAATCATGAATCATGAATTGAATCATGAATCATGAATCGAATCATGAATCATGAATCATGAATTCAATCATGAGACATGAATCGAATCGAATCATGAATCATGAATCAAGAATCATGAATTGAATCATGAATCATGAATCATGAATTGAATCATGAATTGAAACATGAATCATGACTTGAATCATGAATCATGAATCATGAATTGAATCAAGAATTGAATCATGAATTATGAATCATGAATTGAATCATGAATCATGAATCATGAATTATGAATCATGAATCATGAATTATGAATCATGAATCATGAATTATGAATCATGAATTAAATCATGAATCATGAATTGAATCATGAATCATGAATTGAATCAATAATCATGAATCATGAATCATGAATCGAATCATGAATCATGAATTGAATAAGGATTTGAATCATGAATTGAATCAGAATTCGAATCATGAATTGAATCATGAATCATGAACCGAATCAAGAATCATGAATCATGAATCATGAATAATGAATTGAATCATGAATCATGAATTGAATCATGAATCATGAATTGAATCATGAATCATGAATCATGAATTATGAATCATGAATTAAATCATGAATGATGAATGATGAATCATGAATTGAATCATGAATCATGAATCATGAATTATGAATCATGAATTGAATCATGAATCATGAATTGAATCAAGAATCATGAATCATTAATCATGAATAATGAATTGAATCATGAATCATGAATTGAATCATGAATCATGAATTGAATCAAGAATCATGAATCATGAATCATGAATCATGAATTGAATCATGAATCATGAATTGAATCATGAATTGAATCATGAATCATGAATCGAATCATGAATTATGAATCATGAATTGAATCATGAATCATAATTCATGAATCATGAATTGAATCATGAATCATTAATTAAGAATCGAATCATGAATCATGAATTGAATCATGAATCATGAATCATGAATTGAATCATGAATCATGAATCGAATCATGAATCATGAATCATGAATTCAATCATGAGACATGAATCGAATCGAATCATGAATCATGAATCAAGAATCATGAATCGAATCATGAATCATGAACTGAATCATGAATCATGAATCATGAATTGAATCATGAGTCATGAATTATAAATCATTAATTGAATCATGAATCATGAATTGAATCATGAATCATGAACCGAATCATGAATCATGAATTATGAATCATGAATTGAATCATGAATCATGAATTGAATCAAGAATCATGAATCATGAATTATGAATCATGAATTGAATCATGAATCATGAATTGAATCAAGAATCATGAATCATGAATTATGAATCATGAATTGAATCATGAATCATGAATCATGAATTATGAATCATGAATCATGAATTATAAATCATGAATCATGAATTATGAATCATGAATTGAATCATGAATCATGAACTGAATCAAGAATCATGAATCATGAATTGAATCATGAATCATGAATCATGAATTATGAATCATGAATCATGAATTATGAATTGAATCATAAATCATGAATTGAATCAAGAATCATGAATCATGAATCATGAATTGAATCATGAATCATGAATCGAATCATAAATCATGAATCATGAATTCAATCATGAATCATGAATCATGAATAGAATCATGAATCATGAATCAAGAATCATGAATCGAATCATAAATCATGAATTGAATCAAGAATCATGAATTGAATCATGAATCATGAATCATGAATTGAATCATGAATCATAAATAATGAATCGAATCATGAATCATGAATCAAGAATCATGAATCGACTCATGAATCATGAATTGAATCATGAATCATCAATCATGTAATGAATCATGAATAATGAATCGTGAATCATTAACTGAATCATGAATCATGAATCATTAATTGAATCATGAATCATGAATTGAATCATGAATTGAAACATGAATCATGACTTGAATCATGAATCATGAATCATGAATTAAATCAAGAATTGAATCATGAATTATGAATCATGAATTGAATCATGAATCATGAATCATGAATTATGAATCATGAATTGAATCATGAATCATGAATCATGAATTATGAATCATGAATCATGAATTATGAATCATGAATCATGAATTATGAATCATGAATTGAATCATGAATCATGAATTGAATCATGAATCATGAATTGAATCAATAATCATGAATCATGAATCATTAATTGAATCATGAATCAAGAATCATGAATCGAATCATGAAACATGAATTGAATCATGAATCATCAATCATGAATTCAATCATGAATCATAAATCATTAATCATGAATTGAATTATGAATCACGAATCATGAATCAAATTATGAATTATAAAATGAATCATGAATCATGAATCATGAATCATGAATTGAATCATGAATCATGAATCGAATCATGAATCATGAATCATGAATCGAATCATGAATCATGAATCATGAATTGAATCATGAATCATGAATCATGAATCATGAATGGAATTATGAATCATAAATTGAATCATGAATCATGAATTGAATCAGGATTCGAATCATGAATTGAATCAGGATTCGAATCATGAATTGAATCGTGAATCATGAATTGAATCATGAATCATGAATCATGAATTGAATAATGCATCATGAATCATGAATTGAATCATGAATCATGATTTGAATCATGAATCATGAATTCAATCATGAATCATGAATCGAATCATGAATCATAAATCATGAATTCAATCATGAATCATGAATCATGAATGGAATCATGAATCATGAATCATCAATCGAATCATGAATCAGGAATTAAGAATCATGAATCGAATCATAAATCATGAATTGAATCATGAATCATGAATCATGAATTGAATCATGAATCATAAATCATGAATCGAATCATGAATCATGAATCATGAATCATGAATTGAATCATGAATCATGAATCATGAAACATGAATTGAATCATGAATCATGAATCATGAATTTAATCATGAATCATGAATCATAAATCGAATCATGAATCATGAATTGAATAAGGATTTGAATCATGAATTGAATCAGAATTCGAATCATGAATTGAATCATGAATCATGAACCGAATCAAGAATCATGAATCATGAATAATGAATTGAATCATGAATCATGAATTGAATCATGAATCATGAATTGAATCATGAATCATGAATCATGAATTATGAATCATGAATTAAATCATGAATGATGAATCATGAATCATGAATTGAATCATGAATCATGAATCATGAATTATGAATCATGAATTGAATCATGAATCATGAATTGAATCAAGAATCATGAATCATGAATCATGAATTGAATCATGAATCATGAATTGAATCATGAATCATGAATTGAATCAAGAATCATGAATCATGAATCATGAATCATGAATTGAATCATGAATCATGAATCATGAATTGAATCATGAATTGAATCATGAATCGAATCATGAATTATGAATCATGAATTGAATCATGAATCATAATTCATGAATCATGAATTGAATCATGAATCATTAATTAAGAATCGAATCATGAATCATGAATCAAGTATCATGAATCGAATTATGAATCATGAATTGAATCATGAATCATGAATCATGAATTGAATCATGAATCATGAATCGAATCATGAATCATGAATCATGAATTCAATCATGAGACATGAATCGAATCATGAATCATGAATCAAGAATCATGAATCGAATCATGAATCATGAACTGAATCATGAATCATGAATCATGAATTGAATCATGAATCATGAATTATAAATCATTAATTGAATCATGAATCATGAATCATGAATTGAATCATGAATCATGAACCGAATCATGAATCATGAATTATGAATCATGAATTGAATCATGAATCATGAATTGAATCAAGAATCATGAATCATGAATTATGAATCATGAATTGAATCATGAATCATGAATTGTATCAAGAATCATGAATCATGAATTATGAATCATGAATTGAATCATGAATCATGAATAATGAATTATGAATCATGAATCATGAATTATAAATCATGAATCATGAATTATGAATCATGAATTGAATCATGAATCATGAACTGAATCAAGAATCATGAATCATGAATTGAATCATGAATCATGAATCATGAATTATGAATCATGAATTATGAATTATGAATTATGAATTGAATCATAAATCATGAATTGAATCAAGAATCATGAATCATGAATCATGAATTGAATCATGAATCATGAATCATGAATTGAATCATGAATCATGAATCGAATCATAAATCATGAATCATGAATTCAATCATGAATCATGAATCATGAATAGAATCATGAATCATGAATCAAGAATCATGAATCGAATCATAAATCTTGAATTGAATCAAGAATCATGAATTGAATCATGAATCATGAATCATGAATTGAATCATGAATCATAAATAATGAATCGAATCATGAATCATGAATCAAGAATCATGAATCGACTCATGAATCATGAATTGAATCATGAATCATCAATCATGTAATGAATCATGAATCATGAATCATGAATTGAATCATGAATTGAAACATGAATCATGACTTGAATCATGAATCATGAATCATGAATTATGAATCATGAATCATGAATTATGAATCATGAATCATGAATTATGAATCATGAATTGAATCATGAATCATGAATTGAATCATGAATCATGAATTGAATCAATAATCATGAATCATGAATCATGAATTGAATCATGAATCATGAATCGAATCATAAATCATAAATCATGAATCATGAATTCAATCATGAATCATGAATCGAATCATGAATCATGAATCAAGAATCATGAATCGAATCATGAATCATGAATTGAATCATGAATCATGAAATGAATCATGAATCATGAATCATGAATTGAATCATGAATCATGAAATGAATCATGAATCATGAATCATGAATTGAATCATGAATCATAAATCATGAATCGAATCATGAATCATGAATCAAGAATCATGAATCGAATCATGAATCATGAATTGAATCATGAATCATCAATCATGAAATGAATCATGAATCATGAATCATGAATCATGAATCATGAATCATTAACTGAATCATGAATCATGTATTATTAATTGAATCATGAATCATGAATTGAATCATGAATTGAAACATGAATCATGACTTGAATCATGAATCATGAATCATGAATCATGAATTGAATCATGAACTGAAACATGAATCATGAATTGAATTATGAATCATGAATCAAATCATGAATCATGAATTCAATCATGAATCATGAATCATTAATCATGAATTGAATTATGAATCACAAATCATGAATCGAATCATGAGTTATGAATTGAATCATGAATCACGAATCACGAATCATGAATCATGAATCGAATCATGAATCATGCATCATGAATCGAATCATGAATCATGAATCGAATCATGAATAATGAATCGAATCATGAATCATGAATCGTGAATCATGAATCATGAATTGAATCATGAATCATGAATCATTAATCATGAATCGAATCATGAATCATGCATCATGAATCGAATCATGAATCATGAATCGAATCATGAATCATGAATCGTGAATCATGAATCATGAATTGAATCATGAATCATGAATCATGAATCATGAATTGAATCATGAATCATAAATTGAATCATGAATCATGAATTGAATCAGGATTCGAATCATGAATTAAATCAGGATTCGAATTATGAATTGAATCATGAATCATGAATTTAATCATGAATTGAAAAATGAATCATGACTTGAATCATGAATCATGAATTGAATCATGAATCATGAATTCAATCATGAATCATGAATTATATCATGAATCATGAATCGAATCATGAATCATGAATTCAATCATGAATCATGAATTGAATCATTAATTGAATCATGAATCATGAATTGAATCATAATTCATGAATTATAAATTATGAATTGAATCATGAATCATGAATTATGAATCATGAATTGAATCATGAATCATGAATCATGAATTGAATCATGAATTGAAACATGAATCATGAATAGAATCATGAATCATGAATCATGAATCATAAATTGAATCATGAATCATGAATTGAATCATGAATCATAAATAATGAATCGAATCATGAATAATGAATCAAGAATCATGAATCGACTCATGAATCATGAATTGAATCATGAATCATCAATCATGTAATGAATCATGAATAATGAATCGTGAATCATTAACTGAATCATGAATCATGAATCATGAATCATTAATTGAATCATGAATCATGAATCATGAATTGAATCATGAATTGAAACATGAATCATGACTTGAATCATGAATTATGAATCATGAATTGAATCATGAATCATGAATTGAATCAAGAATCATGAATCATGAATTATGAATCATGAATTGAAACATGAATCATGACTTGAATCATGAATTATGAATCATGAATTGAATCATGAATCATGAATTGAATCAAGAATCATGAATCATGAATTATGAATCATGAATTGAATCATGAATCATGAATCATGAATTATGAATCATGAATTATGAATCATGAATCATGAATTATGAATCATGAATTATGAATCATGAATCATGAATTATGAATCATGAATTGAATCAAGAATCATGAATCATGAATCATGAATTAAATCATGATTCATGAATCATCAATTGAATCATGAATCATGAATTATGAATCGTGAATTGAATCATGAATCATGAATCATGAATTGAATCATGAATCATGAATCGAATCATAAATCATAAATCATGATTAATGAATTCAATCATGAATCATGAATCATGAATCATGAATCAAGAATCATGAATCGAATCAAGAATCATGAATCGAATCATGAATCATGAATTGAATCATGAATCATGAATCGAATCATAAATCATGAATCATGAATTGAATCATGAATTAAATCATGATTCTTGAATCATGAATTGAATCATGAATCATGAATTATGAATCATGATTTGAATCATGAATCATGAATCATGAATTGAATCATGAATCATGAATCGAATCATAAATCATAAATCATGATTAATGAATTCAATCATGAATCATGAATCATGAATCATGAATCGAATCAAGAATCATGAATCGAATCATGAATCATGAATTGAATCATGAATCATGAATTGAATCAATAATCATGAATCATGAATCATGAATTGAATCATGAATCATGAATCGAATCATAAATCATAAATCATGAATCATGAATTCAATCATGAATCATGAATCGAATCATGAATCATGAATCAAGAATCATGAATCGAATCATGAATCATGAATTGAATCATGAATCATGAAATGAATCATGAATCATGAATTGAATCATGAATCCTGAATTGAATCATGAATCATCAATCATGAAATGAATCATGAATCATGAATCATGAATCATTAACTGAATCATGAATCATGAATCATGTATTATTAATTGAATCATGAATCATGAATCATGAATTAAATCATGAATTGAAACATGAATCATGACTTGAATCATGAATCATGAATCATGAATTGAATCATGAACTGAAACATGAATCATGAATTGAATTATGAATCATGAATCAAATCATGAATCATGAATTCAATCATGAATCATGAATCATTAATCATGAATTGAATTATGAATCACAAATCATGAATCGAATCATGAGTTATGAATTGAATCATGAATCACGAATCACGAATCATGAATCATGAATCGAATCATGAATCATGAATCATGAATCGAATCATGAATCATAAATCATGATTAATGAATTCAATCATGAATCATGAATCATGAATCATGAATCGAATCAAGAATCATGAATCGAATCATGAATCATGAATTGAATCATGAATCATGAATTGAATCAATAATCATGAATCATGAATCATGAATTGAATCATGAATCATGAATCGAATCATAAATCATAAATCATGAATCATGAATTCAATCATGAATCATGAATCGAATCATGAATCATGAATCAAGAATCATGAATCGAATCATGAATCATGAATTGAATCATGAATCATGAAATGAATCATGAATCATGAATCATGAATTGAATCATGAATCATGAATTGAATCATGAATCATGAAATGAATCATAAATCATGAATCATGAATTGAATCATGAATCATAAATCATGAATCGAATCATGAATCATGAATCAAGAATCATGAATCGAATCATGAATCATGAATTGAATCATGAATCATCAATCATGAAATGAATCATGAATCATGAATCATGAATCATTAACTGAATCATGAATCATGAATCATGTATTATTAATTGAATCATGAATCATGAATCATGAATTGAATCATGAATTGAAACATGAATCATGACTTGAATCATGAATCATGAATCATGAATTGAATCATGAACTGAAACATGAATCATGAATTGAACTATGAATCATGAATCAAATCATGAATCATGAATTCAATCATGAATCATGAATCATTAATCATGAATTGAATTATGAATCACAAATCATGAATCGAATCATGAGTTATGAATTGAATCATGAATCACGAATCACGAATCATGAATCATGAATCGAATCATGAATCATGAATCATGAATCGAATCATGAATCATGAATCATGAATCGAATCATGAATCATGAATCGAATCATGAATCATGAATCGTGAATCATGAATCATGAATTGAATCATGAATCATGAATCATGAATCATGAATTGAATCATGAATCATAAATTGAATCATGAATCATGAATTGAATCAGGATTCGAATCCTGAATTAAATCAGGATTCGAATTATGAATTGAATCATGAATCATGAATTTAATCATGAATTGAAACATGAATCATGACTTGAATCATGAATCATGAATTGAATCATGAATCATGAATTCAATCATGAATCATGAATTATATCATGAATCATGAATCGAATCATGAATCATGAATCATGAATTCAATCATGAATCATGAATTGAATCATTAATTGAATCATGAATCATGAATTGAATCATAATTCATGAATTATAAATTATGAATTGAATCATGAATCATGAATTATGAATCATGAATTGAATCATGAATCATGAATCATGAATTGAATCATGAATTGAAACATGAATCATGAATAGAATCATGAATCATGAATCATGAATCATGAATCATGAATCATGAATCATAAATTGAATCATGAATCATGAATTGAATCATGAATCATAAATAATGAATCGAATCAAGAATCATGAATCATGAATCATGAATCATAAATTGAATCATGAATCATGAATCATGAATTGAATCATGAATCATAAATAATGAATCGAAGCATGAATCATGAATTGAATCATGAATCATCAATCATGTAATGAATCATGAATAATGAATCGTGAATCATTAACTGAATCATGAATCATGAATCATGAATCATTAATTGAATCATGAATCATGAATCATGAATTGAATCATGAATTGAAACATGAATCATGACTTGAATCATGAATTATGAATCATGAATTGAATCATGAATCATGAATTGAATCAAGAATCATGAATCATGAATTATGAATCATGAATTGAAACATGAATCATGACTTGAATCATGAATTATGAATCATGAATTGAATCATGAATCATGAATTGAATCAAGAATCATGAATCATGAATTATGAATCATGAATTGAATCATGAATCATGAATCATGAATTATGAATCATGAATTATGAATCATGAATCATGAATTATGAATCATGAATTGAATCAAGAATCATGAATCATGAATCATGAATCATGAATTAAATCATGATTCATGAAATATCAATTGAATCATGAATCATGAATTATGAATCATGAATTGAATCATGAATTATGAATCGAATCATAAATCATAAATCATGATTAATGAATTCAATCATGAATCATGAATCATGAATCATGAATCAAGAATCATGAATCGAATCAAGAATCGTGAATCGAATCATGAATCATGAATTGAATCATGAATCATGAATCGAATCATAAATCATGAATCATGAATTGAATCATGAATTAAATCATGATTCATGAATCATGAATTGAATCATGAATCATGAATTATGAATCATGAATTGAATCATGAATCATGAATCATGAATTGAATCATGAATCATGAATCGAATCATAAATCATAAATCATGATTAATGAATTCAATCATGAATCATGAATCATGAATCATGAATCGAATCAAGAATCATGAATTGAATCATGAATCATGAATTGAATCAATAATCATGAATCATGAATCATGAATTGAATCATGAATCATGAATCGAATCATAAATCATAAATCATGAATCATGAATTCAATCATGAATCATGAATCGAATCATGAATCATGAATCAAGAATCATGAATCGAATCATGAATCATGAATTGAATCATGAATCATGAAATGAATCATGAATCATGAATTGAATCATGAATCCTGAATTGAATCATGAATCATCAATCATGAAATGAATCATGAATCATGAATCATGAATCATTAACTGAATCATGAATCATGAATCATGTATTATTAATTGAATCATGAATCATGAATCATGAATTAAATCATGAATTGAAACATGAATCATGACTTGAATCATGAATCATGAATCATGAATTGAATCATGAACTGAAACATGAATCATGAATTGAATTATGAATCATGAATCAAATCATGAATCATGAATTCAATCATGAATCATGAATCATTAATCATGAATTGAATTATGAATCACAAATCATGAATCGAATCATGAGTTATGAATTGAATCATGAATCACGAATCACGAATCATGAATCATGAATCGAATCATGAATCATGAATCATGAATCGAATCATGAATCATAAATCATGATTAATGAATTCAATCATGAATCATGAATCATGAATCATGAATCGAATCAAGAATCATGAATCGAATCATGAATCATGAATTGAATCATGAATCATGAATTGAATCAATAATCATGAATCATGAATCATGAATTGAATCATGAATCATGAATCGAATCATAAATCATAAATCATGAATCATGAATTCAATCATGAATCATGAATCGAATCATGAATCATGAATCAAGAATCATGAATCGAATCATGAATCATGAATTGAATCATGAATCATGAAATGAATCATGAATCATGAATCATGAATTGAATCATGAATCATGAATTGAATCATGAATCATGAAATGAATCATAAATCATGAATCATGAATTGAATCATGAATCATAAATCATGAATCGAATCATGAATCATGAATCAAGAATCATGAATCGAATCATGAATCATGAATTGAATCATGAATCATCAATCATGAAATGAATCATGAATCATGAATCATGAATCATTAACTGAATCATGAATCATGAATCATGTATTATTAATTGAATCATGAATCATGAATCATGAATTGAATCATGAATTGAAACATGAATCATGACTTGAATCATGAATCATGAATCATGAATTGAATCATGAACTGAAACATGAATCATGAATTGAACTATGAATCATGAATCAAATCATGAATCATGAATTCAATCATGAATCATGAATCATTAATCATGAATTGAATTATGAATCACAAATCATGAATCGAATCATGAGTTATGAATTGAATCATGAATCACGAATCACGAATCATGAATCATGAATCGAATCATGAATCATGAATCATGAATCGAATCATGAATCATGAATCATGAATCGAATCATGAATCATGAATCGAATCATGAATCATGAATCGTGAATCATGAATCATGAATTGAATCATGAATCATGAATCATGAATCATGAATTGAATCATGAATCATAAATTGAATCATGAATCATGAATTGAATCAGGATTCGAATCATGAATTAAATCAGGATTCGAATTATGAATTGAATCATGAATCATGAATTTAATCATGAATTGAAACATGAATCATGACTTGAATCATGAATCATGAATTGAATCATGAATCATGAATTCAATCATGAATCATGAATTATATCATGAATCATGAATCGAATCATGAATCATGAATCATGAATTCAATCATGAATCATGAATTGAATCATTAATTGAATCATGAATCATGAATTGAATCATAATTCATGAATTATAAATTATGAATTGAATCATGAATCATGAATTATGAATCATGAATTGAATCATGAATCATGAATCATGAATTGAATCATGAATTGAAACATGAATCATGAATAGAATCATGAATCATGAATCATGAATCATGAATCATGAATCATAAATTGAATCATGAATCATGAATTGAATCATGAATCATAAATAATGAATCGAATCAAGAATCATGAATCATGAATCATGAATCATAAATTGAATCATGAATCATGAATCATGAATTGAATCATGAATCATAAATAATGAATCGAAGCATGAATCATGAATTGAATCATGAATCATCAATCATGTAATGAATCATGAATAATGAATCGTGAATCATTAACTGAATCATGAATCATGAATCATGAATCATTAATTGAATCATGAATCATGAATCATGAATTGAATCATGAATTGAAACATGAATCATGACTTGAATCATGAATTATGAATCATGAATTGAATCATGAATCATGAATTGAATCAAGAATCATGAATCATGAATTATGAATCATGAATTGAAACATGAATCATGACTTGAATCATGAATTATGAATCATGAATTGAATCATGAATCATGAATTGAATCAAGAATCATGAATCATGAATTATGAATCATGAATTGAATCATGAATCATGAATCATGAATTATGAATCATGAATTATGAATCATGAATCATGAATTATGAATCATGAATTGAATCAAGAATCATGAATCATGAATCATGAATCATGAATTAAATCATGATTCATGAAATATCAATTGAATCATGAATCATGAATTATGAATCATGAATTGAATCATGAATTATGAATCGAATCATAAATCATAAATCATGATTAATGAATTCAATCATGAATCATGAATCATGAATCATGAATCAAGAATCATGAATCGAATCAAGAATCGTGAATCGAATCATGAATCATGAATTGAATCATGAATCATGAATCGAATCATAAATCATGAATCATGAATTGAATCATGAATTAAATCATGATTCATGAATCATGAATTGAATCATGAATCATGAATTATGAATCATGAATTGAATCATGAATCATGAATCATGAATTGAATCATGAATCATGAATCGAATCATAAATCATAAATCATGATTAATGAATTCAATCATGAATCATGAATCATGAATCATGAATCGAATCAAGAATCATGAATCGAATCATGAATCATGAATTGAATCATGAATCATGAATCGAATCATAAATCATGAATCATGAATTGAATCATGAATCATAAATCATGAATCGAATCATGAATCATGAATCAAGAATCGAATCATGGATCATGAATTGAATCATGAATCATCAATCATGAAATGAATCATGAATCATGAATCATTAACTGAATCATGAATCATGAATCATGTATTATTAATTAAATCATGAATCATGAATCATGAATCATGAATTGAATCATGAATTGAAACATGAATCATGACTTGAATCATGAATCATGAATCATGAATTGAATCATGAATTGAAACATGAATCATGAATTGAATTATGAATCATGAATTGAATTATGAATCATGAATCAAATCATGAATCATGAATTATAAATTCAATCATGAATCATGAATCATTAATCATGAATTGAATTATGAATAACAAATCATGAATCGAATCATGAATTATGAATTGAATCATGAATCACGAATCATGAATCATGAATCATGAATCGAATCATGAATCATGAATCATGAATCATGAATCATGAATCGAATCATGAATCATGAATCGAATCATGAATCATGAATCATGAATCGTGAATCATGAATCATGAATCATGAATTGAATCATGAATCATGAATCATGAATCATAAATTGAATCATGAATCATAAATCGAATCATGAATCATGAATTGAATAAGGATTTGAATCTTGAATTGAATTAGAATTCGAATCATGAATTGAATCATGAATCATGAATCGAATCAAGAATCATGAATCATGAATAATGAATTGAGTCATGAATCATGAATCATGAATTGAATCATGAATCATGAATTGAATCATGAATCATGAATCATGATTATGAATCATGAATTAAATCATGAATGATGAATCATGAATCATGAATTGAATCATGAATCATGAATCATGAATCATGAATTATGAATCATGAATTGAATCATGAATCATGAATTGAATCAAGAATCATGAATCATGAATCATAAATAATGAATTGAATCATGAATTGAATCATGAATCATGAATTGAATCATGAATCATGAATCATGAATTATGAATCATGAATTAAATCATGAATCATGAATTATGAATCATGAATTGAATCATGAATCATGAATTGAATCAAGAATCATGAATCATGAATCATGAATTGAATCATGAATCATGAATCATGAATTGAATCATGAATTGAATCATGAATCATGAATCGAATCATGAATTATGAATCATGAATTGAATCATGAATCATTAATTATGAATCGAATCATGAATCATGAATCAAGTATCATGAATCGAATTATGAATCATAAATTAAATCATGAATCATGAATTGAATCATGAATCATGAATCGAATCATGAATCATGAATCGAATCATGAATCATGAATCATGAATTCAATCATGAGACATGAATCGAATCGAATCATGAATCATGAATCAAGAATCATGAATCGAATCATGAATCATGAATCAAGAATCATGAATCGAATCATGAACTGAATCATGAATCATGAATCATGAATTGAATCATGAATCATGAATTATAAATCATTAATTGAATCATGAATCATGAATCATGAATTGAATCATGAATCATGAACTGAATCATGAATCATGAATTATGAATTATGAATCATGAATTGAATCATGAATCATGAATTGAATCAAGAATCATGAATCATGAATTATGAATCATGAATTGAATCATGAATCATGAATTATGAATCAAGAATCATGAATTATAAATCATGAATCATGAATTATGAATCATGAATTGAATCATGAATCATGAACTGAATCAAGAATCATGAATCATGAATCATGAATTATGAATCATGAATCATGAATTATGAATCATGAATCATGAATTATGAATTATGAATTATGAATTGAATCATGAATCATGAATTGAATCAAAAATCATGAATCATGAATCATGAATTGAATCATGAATCATGAATCATGAATTGAATCATGAATCATGAATCGAATCATAAATCATGAATCATGAATCATGAATTCAATTATGAATCATGAATCATGAATAGAATCATGAATCATGAATCAAGAATCATGAATCGAATCATAAATCATGAATTGAATCAAGAATCATGAATTGAATCATGAATCATGAATCATGAATTGAATCATGAATCATAAATAATGAATTGAATCATGAATCATGAATCAAGAATCATGAATCGACTCATGAATCATGAATTGAATCATGAATCATCAATCATGTAATGAATCATGAATAATGAATCGTGAATTATTAACTGAATCATGAATCATGAATCATTAATTGAATCATGAATCATGAATCATGAATTGAATCATGAATTGAAACATGAATCATGACTTGAATCATGAATTTTGAATCATGAATTGAATCATGAATCATGAATTGAATCAAGAATCATGAATCATGAATTATGAATCATGAATTGAATCATGAATCATGAATCATGAATCGAATCATGAATCATGAATCAAGAATCATGAATCGAATCATGAATCATGAACTGAATCATGAATCATGAAATGAATCATGAATTATGAATCATGAATTGAATCATGAATCATAAATCATGAATCGAATCATGAATCATGAATCAAATCATGAATCATGAATTGAATCATGAATCATCAATCATGAAATGAATCATGAATCATGAATCATGAATCATTAATTGAATCATGAATCATGAATCATGAATTGAATCATGAATTGAAACATGAATCATGACTTGAATCATGAATCATGAATCATGAATTGAATCATGAACTGAAACATGAATCATGAATTGAATTATGAATCATGAATCGAATCATGAATCATGAATTCAATCATGAATCATGAATCATTAATCATGAATTGAATTATGAATCACAAATCATGAATCGAATCATGAATTATGAATTGAATCATGAATCACGAATCATGAATCATGAATCATGAATCGAATCATGAATCATGAATCATGAATCATGAATCGAATCATGAATCATGAATCGAATCATGAATCATGAATCGTGAATCATGAATCATGAATCATGAATTGAATCATGAATCATGAATCATGAATCATGAATTGAATCATGAATCATAAATTGAATCATGAATCATGAATTGAATCAGGATTCGAATCATGAATTAAATCAGGATTCGAATTATGAATTGAATCATGAATCATGAATTTAATCATGAATTGAAACATGAATCATGACTTGAATCATGAATCATGAATTGAATCATGAATTCAATCATGAATCATGAATTATATCATGAATCATGAATCGAATCATGAATCATGAATCATGAATTCAATCATGAATCATGAATTGAATCATTAATTGAATCATGAATCATGAATTGAATCATAATTCATGAATTATAAATTATGAATTGAATCATGAATCATGAATTATGAATCATGAATTGAATCAAGAATCATGAATCATGAATTATAAATTATGAATTGAATCATGAATCATGAATTATGAATCATGAATTGAATCATGAATCATGAATCATGAATTTAATCATGAATTGAAACATGAATCATGAATAGAATCATGAATCATAAATTGAATCATGAATCATGAATCATGAATTGAATCATGAATCATAAATAATGAATCGAATCATGAATCATGAATCAAGAATCATGAATCGACTCATGAATCATGAATTGAATCATGAATCATCAATCATGTAATGAATCATGAATAATGAATCGTGAATCATTAACTGAATCATGAATCATGAATCATGAATCATTAATTGAATCATGAATCATGAATTGAATCATGAATTGAAACATAAATCATGACTTGAATCATGAATTATGAATCATGAATTGAATCATGAATCATGAATTGAATCAAGAATCATGAATCATGAATTATGAATCGTGAATTGAAACATGAATCATGACTTGAATCATGAATTATGAATCATGAATTGAATCATGAATCATGAATTGAATCAAGAATCATGAATCATGAATTATGAATCATGAATTGAATCATGAATCATGAATCATGAATTATGAATCATGAATTATAAATCATGAATCATGAATTATAAATCATGAATTGAATCATGAATCATGAATTGAATCAAGAATCATGAATCATGAATCATGAATTCAATCAAGAATCATGAATCATCAATTGAATCATGAATCATGAATTATGAATCATCAATTGAATCATGAATCATGAATCATGAATTGAATCATGAATCATGAATCGAATCATAAATCATAAATCATGAATCATGAATCGAATCATGAATCATGAATCAAGAATCATGAATCGAATCATGAATCATGAATTGAATCATGAATCATGAATTGAATCATGAATCATAAATCATGAATTGAATCATGAATCATGAATCAAGAATCATGAATCGAATCATGGATCATGAATTGAATCATGAATCATCAATCATGAAATGAATCATGAATCATGAATCATTAACTGAATCATGAATCATGAATCATGTATTATTAATAGAATCATGAATCATGAATCATGAATTGAATTATGAATTGAAACATGAATCATGACTTGAATCATGAATCATGAATCATGAATTGAATCATGAATTGAAACATGAATCATGAATTGAATTATGAATCATGAATCGAATCATGAATCATGAATCATGAATCATGAATCATTAATCATGAATTGAATTATGAATCACAAATCATGAATCGAATCATGAATTATGAATTGAATCATGAATCACGAATCATGAATCATGAATCATGAATCGAATCATGAATCATGAATCATGAATCATGAATCATGAATCGAATCATGAATAATGAATCATGAATCGAATCATGAATCATGAATCATGAATCATGAATCGTGAATCATGAATCATAAATTAATGAATTTAATCATGAATCATGAATCATGAATCATGAATTGAATCATGAATCATAAATTGAATCATGAATCATGAATTGAATCAGGATTCGAATCATGAATTGAATCAGGATTCGAATCATGAATTAAATCAGGATTCGAATCATGAATTAAATCATGAATCATGAATTTAATCATGAATTGAAAAATGAATCATGACTTGAATCATGAATCATGAATCATGAATTGAATCATGAATCATGATTTGAATCATGAATCATGAATTATATCATGAATCATGAATCGAATCATGAATCATGAATCATGAATTCAATCATGAATCATGAATTGAATCATTAATTGAATCATGAATCATGAATTGAATCATAATTCATGAATTATAAATTATGAATTGAATCATGAATCATGAATTATGAATCATGAATTGAATCATGAATCATGAATCATGAATTGAATCATGAATTGAAACATGAATCATGAATAGAATCATGAATCATGAATCATGAATCATGAATCATAAATTGAATCATGAATCATGAATCATGAATTGAATCATGAATCATAAATAATGAATCGAATCATGAATCATGAATCAAGAATCATGAATCGACTCATGAATCATGAATTGAATCATGAATCATCAATCATGTAATGAATCATGAATAATGAATCGTGAATCATTAACTGAATCATGAATCATGAATCATGAATCATTAATTGAATCATGAATCATGAATCATGAATTGAATCATGAATTGAAACATGAATCATGACTTGAATCATGAATTATGAATCATGAATTAAATCATGAATCATGAATTGAATCAAGAATCATGAATTATGAATCATGAATTGAAACATGAATCATGACTTGAATCATGAATTATGAATCATGAATTGAATCATGAACTGAAACATGAATCATGAATTGAATTATGAATCATGAATCGAATCATGAATCATGAATTCAATCATGAATCATGAATCATTAATCATGAATTGAATAATGAATCACAAATCATGAATCGAATCATGAATTATGAATTGAATCATGAATCACGAATCATGAATCATGAATCATGAATCGAATCATGAATCATGAATCATGAATCATGAATCGAATCATGAATCATGAATCATGAATCATGAATCATGAATCGAATCATGAATCATGAATCGAATCATGAATCATGAATTTAATCATGAATTGAAAGATGAATCATGACTTGAATCATGAATCATGAATCATGAATTGAATCATGAATCACGAATTCAATCATGAATCATGAATTATATCATGAATCATGAATCGAATCATGAATGATGAATCATGAATTCAATCATGAATCATGAATTGAATCATGAATTGAATCATGAATCATGAATTGAATCATAATTCATGAATTATAAATTATGAATTGAATCATGAATCATGAATTATGAATCATGAATTGAATCATGAATCATGAATCATGAATTGAATCATGAATTGAAACATGAATCATGAAAAGAAACATGAATCATGAATCATGAATCATGAATCATGAATTGAATCATGAATCATAAATAATGAATCGAATCATGAATCATGAATCAAGAATCATGAATCGACTCATGAATCATGAATTGAATCATCAATCATCAATCATGTAATGAATCATGAATAATGAATCGTGAATCATTAACTGAATCATGAATCATGAATCATTAATTGAATCATGAATCATGAATTATGAATTGAATCATGAATTGAAACATGAATCATGACTTGAATCATGAATTACGAATCATGAATTGAATCATGAATCATGAATTGAATCAAGAATCATGAATCATGAATTATGAATCATGAATGGAAACATGAATCATGACTTGAATCATGAATTATGAATCATGAATTGAATCATGAATCATGAATTGAATCAAGAATCATGAATCATGAATTATGAATCATGAATTGAATCATGAATCATGAATTATGAATCATGAATTGAATCATGAATCATGAATTGAATCAAGAATCATGAATTATGAAAAATGAATTGAATCATGAATCATGAATCATAAATTGAATCATGAATCATGAATCGAATCATAAATCATAAATCATGAATCATGAATTCAATCATGAATCATGAATCATGAATCGAATCATGAATCATAAATCAAGAATCATGAATCGAATCATGAATCATGAATTGAATCATGAATCATGAATTGAATCATGAATCATGAATCATGAATTGAATCATGAATCATAAATCATGAATCGAATCATGAATCATGAATTAAGAATCATGAATCGAATCATGGATCATGAATTGAATCATGAATCATCAATCATGAAATGAATCATGAATCATGAATCATGAATCATTAACTGAATCATGAATCATGAATCATGTATTATTAATTGAATCATGAATCATGAATCATGAATTGAATCATGAATTGAAACATGAATCATGACTTGAATCATGAATCATGAATCATGAATTGAATCATGAATTGAAACATGAATCATGAATTGAATTATGAGTCATGAATCGAATCATGAATCATGAATTCAATCATGAATCATGAATCTTTAATCATGAATTGAATTATGAATCACAAATCATGAATCGAATCATGAATTATGAATTGAATCATGAATCATGAATCATGAATCGAATCATGAATCATGAATCATGAATCATGAATCATGAATCGAATCATGAATCATGAATCGAATCATGAATCATGACTTGAATCATGAATCATGAATTGAATCATTAATCATGAATCTTGAATTGAATCATGAATCATGAATCATGAATTAAGAATCATGAATCAAATCATAAATCATGAATTGAATCATGAATCATGACTCATGAATCATGAATTGAATCATGAATCATGAATCATGAATTGAATCATGAATCATGAATCATGAATCATGAATCATGAATCATGAATTGAATCATGAATCATGAATTGAATCATGAATCATGAATCATGAATCATGAATTGAATCATGGATCATGAATTGAATCAAGAATCATGAGTCATGAATCATGAATTTAATCATGAATCATGAATCATGAATTGAATCATGAATCATGAATCGAATCATAAATCATGAATCATGAATCATGAATTCAATCATGAATCATGAATCGAATCATGAATCATGAATCAAGAATCATGAATCGAATCATGAATCATGAATTGAATCATGAATCATGAATTGAATCATGAAACATGAATTGAATCATGAATCATGAATTGAATCATGAATCATGAATTAAATCATGAATCATGAATTGAATCATGAATCATGAATTAAATCATGAATCATGAATTGAATCATGAATCATAAATCATGAATCGAATCATGAATCATGAATTGAATCATGAATCATCAATCATGAAATGAATCATGAATCATGAATCATTAACTGAATCATGAATCATGAATCATGTATCATTAAATGAATCATGAATCATGAATTGAATCATGAATTCAAACATGAATCATGACTTGAATCATGAATCATGAATCATGAATTGAATCATGAATTGAAACATGAATCATGAATTGAATCATGAATCATGAATCGAATCATGAATCATGAATTCAATCATGAATCATGAATCATTAATCAGAAATCGAATCATGAATTATGAATTGAATCATGAATCATGAATCATTAATCAGAAATCGAATCATGAATTATGAATTGAATCATGAATCATGAATCATGAATCATGAATTAAATCACGAATCATGAAACGAATCATGAATCATGAATCATGAATCATGAATTGAATCATGAATCATGATTTGAATCATGAATCATGAATTGAATCATGAATCATGAATCGAATCATGAATCATGAATCGAATCATGAATCATGAATCGAATCATGAATCATGAATTGAATCATGAATCATGAATTGAATCATTAATTGAGTCATGAATCATGAATTGAATCATAATTCATGAATTATAAATTATGAATTGAATCATGAATCATGAATTATGAATCATGAATTGAATCATGAATCATAAATCATGAATTGAATCATGAATCATAAATCATGAATTGAATCATGAATTGAAACATGAATCATGAATAGAATCATGAATCATGAATCATGAATCATAAATTGAATCATGAATCATGAATCATGAATTGAATCATGAAACATGACTTGAATCATGAATCATGACTTGAATCATTAATCATGAATCTTGAATTAAATCATGAATCATGAATCATGAATCATGAATTGAATCATGAATCATGAATCATCAATCGATTCATGAATCATGAATCAAGAATCATGAATTGAATCATGAATCATGAATTAAGAATCATGAATCGAATCATAAATCATGAATCATGAATCATGAATTGAATCATGAATCATAAATCATGAATCGAATCATGAATCATGAATTCAATCATGAATCATGAATTGAATCATTAATGGAATCATGAATCATGAATTGAATCATAATTCATGAATTATAAATTATGAATTGAATCATGAATCATGAATTATGAATCATGAATTGAATCATGAATCATGAATCATGAATTGAATCATGAATCATGAATTGAATCATGAATTGAAACATGAATCATGAATAGAATCATGAATCATGAATCATGAATTGAATCATGAATCATGAATTGAATCATGAATTGAAGCATGAAACATGACTTGAATCATGAATCATGAATTGAATCATTAATCATGAATCTTGAATTGAATCATGAATCATGAATCATGAATTAAGAATCATGAATCAAATCATAAATCATGAATTGAATCATGAATCATGACTCATGAATCATGAATTGAATCATGAATCATAAATCATGAATCGAATCATGAATCATGAATCATGAATTGAATCATGAATCAAGAATCATGAATCATGAATTGAATCATGAATCATGAATCATGAATTGCATCATGAATCATGAATTGAATCATGAATCATGAATCATGAATTGAATCATGAATCATGAATTGAATCAAGAATCATGAATCATGAATCATGATTTTAATCATGAATCATGAATCATGAATTGAATCATGAATCATGAATCGAATCATAAATCATGAATCATGAATCATGAATTCAATCATGAATCATGAATCGAATCATGAATCATGAATCAAGAATCGAATCATGAATCATGAATTGAATCATGAATCATGAATTCAATCATGAATCATGAATCGAATCATGAATCATGAATTAAATCATGAATCATGAATTGAATCATGAATCATGAATTAAATCATGAATCATGAATTGAATCATGAATCATAAATCATGAATTGAATCATGAATCATGAATCAAGAATCATGAATCGAATCATGAATCATGAATTGAATCATGAATCATCAATCATGAAATGAATCATGAATCATGAATCATTAACTGAATCATGAATCATGAATCATGTATCATTAAATGAATCATGAATCATGAATCATGAATTGAATCATGAATTCAAACTTGAATCATGACTTGAATCATGAATCATGAATCATGAATTGAATCATGAATTGAAACATGAATCATGAATTGAATCATGAATCATGAATCGAATCATGAATCATGAATTCAATCATGAATCATGAATCATTAATCAGAAATCGAATCATGAATTATGAATTGAATCATGAATCATGAATCATGAATCATGAATTAAATCACGAATCATGAAACGAATCATGAATCATGAATCATGAATCATGAATTGAATCATGAATCATGAATCATGAATTGAATCATGAATTAAAACATGAATCATGACTTGAATAATGAATCATGAATTGAATCATGAATCATGAATCATGAATTGAATCATGAATCATGATTTGAATCATGAATCATTAATTGAATCATGAATCATGAATTGAATCATGAATCATGAATCGAATCATGAATCATGAATCGAATCATGAATCATGAATTGAATCATGAATCATGAATTGAATCATTAATTGAATCATGAATCATGAATTGAATCATAATTCATGAATTATAAATTATGAATTGAATCATGAATCATGAATTATGAATCATGAATTGAATCATGAATCATAAATCATGAATTAAATCATGAATCATAAATCATGAATTGAATCATGAATTGAAACATGAATCATGAATAGAATCATGAATCATGAATCATGAATCATAAATTGAATCATGAATCATGAATCTTGAATTGAATCATGAATCATGAATCATCAATCGATTCATGAATCATGAATCAAGAATCATGAATTGAATCATGAATCATGAATTAAGAATCATGAATCGAATCATAAATCATGAATCATGAATTGAATCATGAATCATAAATCATGAATCGAATCATGAATCATGAATCATGAATTGAATCATGAATCATGAATCATGAATTGAATCATGATTAATGAATCATAAATCATGAATTGAATCATGAATCATGAATCATGAATCATGAATTGAATCATGAATCATGAATTGAATCATGATTAATGAATCATAAATCATGAATTGAATCATGAATCATGAATCATGAATTGAATCATGAATCATGAATTGAATTATGAATCATCAATCATCAATCAAATCATGAATCATGAATCAAGAATCATGAATCGAATCATGAATCATGAATTAAGAATCATGAATCGAATCGTAAATTATGAATTGAATCATGAATCATGAATCATGAATTGAATCATGAATCATAAATCATGAATCGAATCATGAATTCAAACATGAATCATGACTTGAATCATGAATCATGAATTAAATCATGAATCATGAAACGAATCATGAATCATGAATTGAATCATGAATCATGAATCATGAATCATGAATCATGAATTGAATCATGAATCATGAATCATGAATCATGAATTGAATCATGAATTGAAACATGAATCATGAATTGAATCATGAATCATGAATCGAATCATGAATCATGAATTCAATCATGAATCATGAATCATTAATCAGAAATCGAATCATGAATTATGAATTGAATCATGAATCATGAATCATTAATCAGAAATCGAATCATGAATTATGAATTGAATCATGAATCATGAATCATGAATCATGAATTAAATCACGAATCATGAAACGAATCATGAATCATGAATCATGAATCATGAATTGAATCATGAATCATGATTTGAATCATGAATCATGAATTGAATCATGAATCATGAATCGAATCATGAATCATGAATCGAATCATGAATCATGAATCGAATCATGAATCATGAATTGAATCATGAATCATGAATTGAATCATTAATTGAGTCATGAATCATGAATTGAATCATAATTCATGAATTATAAATTATGAATTGAATCATGAATCATGAATTATGAATCATGAATTGAATCATGAATCATAAATCATGAATTGAATCATGAATCATAAATCATGAATTGAATCATGAATTGAAACATGAATCATGAATAGAATCATGAATCATGAATCATGAATCATAAATTGAATCATGAATCATGAATCATGAATTGAATCATGAAACATGACTTGAATCATGAATCATGACTTGAATCATTAATCATGAATCTTGAATTAAATCATGAATCATGAATCATGAATCATGAATTGAATCATGAATCATGAATCATCAATCGATTCATGAATCATGAATCAAGAATCATGAATTGAATCATGAATCATGAATTAAGAATCATGAATCGAATCATAAATCATGAATCATGAATCATGAATTGAATCATGAATCATAAATCATGAATCGAATCATGAATCATGAATTCAATCATGAATCATGAATTGAATCATTAATGGAATCATGAATCATGAATTGAATCATAATTCATGAATTATAAATTATGAATTGAATCATGAATCATGAATTATGAATCATGAATTGAATCATGAATCATGAATCATGAATTGAATCATGAATCATGAATTGAATCATGAATTGAAACATGAATCATGAATAGAATCATGAATCATGAATCATGAATTGAATCATGAATCATGAATCATGAATTGAATCATGAATTGAATCATGAAACATGACTTGAATCATGAATCATGAATTGAATCATTAATCATGAATCTTGAATTGAATCATGAATCATGAATCATGAATTAAGAATCATGAATCAAATCATAAATCATGAATTGAATCATGAATCATGACTCATGAATCATGAATTGAATCATGAATCATAAATCATGAATCGAATCATGAATCATGAATCATGAATTGAATCATGAATCAAGAATCATGAATCATGAATTGAATCATGAATCATGAATCATGAATTGCATCATGAATCATGAATTGAATCATGAATCATGAATCATGAATTGAATCATGAATCATGAATTGAATCAAGAATCATGAATCATGAATCATGATTTTAATCATGAATCATGAATCATGAATTGAATCATGAATCATGAATCGAATCATAAATCATGAATCATGAATCATGAATTCAATCATGAATCATGAATCGAATCATGAATCATGAATCAAGAATCGAATCATGAATCATGAATTGAATCATGAATCATGAATTCAATCATGAATCATGAATCGAATCATGAATCATGAATTAAATCATGAATCATGAATTGAATCATGAATCATGAATTAAATCATGAATCATGAATTGAATCATGAATCATAAATCATGAATCGAATCATGAATCATGAATCAAGAATCATGAATCGAATCATGAATCATGAATTGAATCATGAATCATCAATCATGAAATGAATCATGAATCATGAATCATTAACTGAATCATGAATCATGAATCATGTATCATTAAATGAATCATGAATCATGAATCATGAATTGAATCATGAATTCAAACTTGAATCATGACTTGAATCATGAATCATGAATCATGAATTGAATCATGAATTGAAACATGAATCATGAATTGAATCATGAATCATGAATCGAATCATGAATCATGAATTCAATCATGAATCATGAATCATTAATCAGAAATCGAATCATGAATTATGAATTGAATCATGAATCATGAATCATGAATCATGAATTAAATCACGAATCATGAAACGAATCATGAATCATGAATCATGAATCATGAATTGAATCATGAATCATGAATCATGAATTGAATCATGAATTAAAACATGAATCATGACTTGAATAATGAATCATGAATTGAATCATGAATCATGAATCATGAATTGAATCATGAATCATGATTTGAATCATGAATCATTAATTGAATCATGAATCATGAATTGAATCATGAATCATGAATCGAATCATGAATCATGAATCGAATCATGAATCATGAATTGAATCATGAATCATGAATTGAATCATTAATTGAATCATGAATCATGAATTGAATCATAATTCATGAATTATAAATTATGAATTGAATCATGAATCATGAATTATGAATCATGAATTGAATCATGAATCATAAATCATGAATTAAATCATGAATCATAAATCATGAATTGAATCATGAATTGAAACATGAATCATGAATAGAATCATGAATCATGAATCATGAATCATAAATTGAATCATGAATCATGAATCTTGAATTGAATCATGAATCATGAATCATCAATCGATTCATGAATCATGAATCAAGAATCATGAATTGAATCATGAATCATGAATTAAGAATCATGAATCGAATCATAAATCATGAATCATGAATTGAATCATGAATCATAAATCATGAATCGAATCATGAATCATGAATCATGAATTGAATCATGAATCATGAATCATGAATTGAATCATGATTAATGAATCATAAATCATGAATTGAATCATGAATCATGAATCATGAATCATGAATTGAATCATGAATCATGAATTGAATCATGATTAATGAATCATAAATCATGAATTGAATCATGAATCATGAATCATGAATTGAATCATGAATCATGAATTGAATTATGAATCATCAATCATCAATCAAATCATGAATCATGAATCAAGAATCATGAATCGAATCATGAATCATGCATTAAGAATCATGAATCGAATCGTAAATTATGAATTGAATCATGAATCATGAATCATGAATTGAATCATGAATCATAAATCATGAATCGAATCATGAATTCAAACATGAATCATGACTTGAATCATGAATCATGAATTGAATCATGAATTGAAACATGAATCATGAATTGAATCATGAATCATGAATCGAATCATGAATCATGAATCATGAATTCAATCATGAATCATGAATCATTAATCATAAATCGAATCATAAATTATGAATTGAATTATGAATCATGAATCATGAATCATGAATTAAATCATGAATCATGAAACGAATCATGAATCATGAATTGAATCATGAATCATGAATCATGAATCATGAATCATGAATTGAATCATGAATCATGAATCATGAATTGAATCATGAATCATGAATTTAATCATGAATTAAAACATGAATCATGACTTGAATCATGAATCATGAATCATGAATTGAATCATGAATTGAATCATGAATCATGATTTGAATCTTGAATCATGAATTGAATCATGAATCATGAATTGAAACATGAATCATGAATCGAATCATGAATCATGAATCATGAATTAAATCATGAATCATGAATTGAATCATTAATTGAATCATGAATCATGAATTGAATCATAATTCATGAATTATAAATTATGAATTGAATCATGAATCATGAATTATGAATCATGAATTGAATCATGAATCATAAATCATGAATTGAATCATGAATTGAAACATGAATCATGACTTGAATCATGAATCATGAATCATGAATTGAATCATGAATCATGAATCATGAATTGAATCATGAATCATGATTTGAATCTTGAATCATGAATTGAATCATGAATCATGAATTGAAACATGAATCATGAATCGAATCATGAATTGAATCATAATTCATGAATTATAAATTATGAATTGAATCATGAATCATGAATTATGAATCATGAATTGAATCATGAATCATGAATCATGAATTGAATCATGAATTGAATCAGGAAACATGACTTGAATCATGAATCATGAAACATGACTTGAATCATGAATCATGAATCATGAATTGAATCATTAATCATGAATCTTGAATTGAATCATGAATCATGAATCATGAATTGAATCATGAATCATGAATCATCAATCGAATCATGAATCAAGAATCATGAATCGAATCATGAATCATGAATTAAGAATCATGAATCGAATCATAAATCATGAATTTAATCATGAATCATGAATCATGAATTGAATCATGAATCATAAATCATGAATCGAATCATGAATCATGAATCATGAATCATGAATTGAATCATGAATCATGAATCATGAATTGAATCATGAATCATGAATCATAAATCATGAATTGAATCATGAATCATGAATTGAATCATGAATCATGAATCATGAATTGAATTATGAATCATGAATCATCAATCAAATCATGAATCATGAATCAAGAATCATGAATCGAATCATGAATCATGAATTAAGAATCATGAATCGAATCATAAATCATGAATTGAATCATGAATCATGAATCATGAATCGAATCATGAATCATAATTCATGAATCATAATTTATGTATCATGAATTAAATTGTGAATCTTGAATCCTGAATCATGAATTGAATCATGAATCATGAATTATAAATGGAATCATGAATCATGTATTGAATCAGAATTCGAATCATGAATTGAATCATGAATCATGAACCGAATTATGAATCATGAATTATGAATCATGAATTGAATCATGAATCATGAATTGAATCAAGAATCATGAATTATGAATCATGAATTGAATCATGAATCATGAATTATGAATCATGAATTGAATCATGAATCATGAATTGAATCAAGAATCATGAATCATGAATCAAGTATCATGAATCGAATTATGAATCATGAATTGAATCATGAATCATGAATTATGAATTGAATCATGAATCATGAATCGAATCATGAATCATGAATCATGAATTCAATCATGAATCGAATCGAATCATGAATTAAGAATCATGAATCGAATCATGAATCATGAACTGAATCATGAATCATGAATCATGAATTGAATCATGAATCATGAATTATAAATCATTAATTCAATCATGAATCATGAATCATGAATTGAATCATGAATCATGAACCGAATCATGAATCATGAATTATGAATCATGAATTGAATCATGAATCATGAATTGAATCAAGAATCATGAATCATGTATTATGAATCATGAATTGAATCATGAATTGAAACATGAATCATGAATTGAATCATGAATCATGAATCGAATCATGAATCATGAATTCAATCATGAATCATGAATCATTAATCAGAAATCGAATCATGAATTATGAATTGAATCATGAATCATGAATCATGAATCATGAATTAAATCACGAATCATGAAACGAATCATGAATCATGAATCATGAATCATGAATTGAATCATGAATCATGAATCATGAATTGAATCATGAATTAAAACATGAATCATGACTTGAATAATGAATCATGAATTGAATCATGAATCATGAATCATGAATTGAATCATGAATCATGATTTGAATCATGAATCATTAATTGAATCATGAATCATGAATTGAATCATGAATCATGAATCGAATCATGAATCATGAATCGAATCATGAATCATGAATTGAATCATGAATCATGAATTGAATCATTAATTGAATCATGAATCATGAATTGAATCATAATTCATGAATT
The DNA here is from genome assembly GCF_038048845.1 of Mixophyes fleayi. Lineage (NCBI taxonomy): Eukaryota > Metazoa > Chordata > Amphibia > Anura > Limnodynastidae > Mixophyes > Mixophyes fleayi. The sequence goes on along the minus strand of NW_027446069.1, from coordinate 89,121 downwards.
ATAAATTATGAATTGAATCATGAATCATGAATTATGAATCATGAATTGAATCATGAATCATAAATCATGAATTAAATCATGAATCATAAATCATGAATTGAATCATGAATTGAAACATGAATCATGAATAGAATCATGAATCATGAATCATGAATCATAAATTGAATCATGAATCATGAATCTTGAATTGAATCATGAATCATGAATCATCAATCGATTCATGAATCATGAATCAAGAATCATGAATTGAATCATGAATCATGAATTAAGAATCATGAATCGAATCATAAATCATGAATCATGAATTGAATCATGAATCATAAATCATGAATCGAATCATGAATCATGAATCATGAATTGAATCATGAATCATGAATCATGAATTGAATCATGATTAATGAATCATAAATCATGAATTGAATCATGAATCATGAATCATGAATCATGAATTGAATCATGAATCATGAATTGAATCATGATTAATGAATCATAAATCATGAATTGAATCATGAATCATGAATCATGAATTGAATCATGAATTGAATTATGAATCATCAATCATCAATCAAATCATGAATCATGAATCAAGAATCATGAATCGAATCATGAATCATGAATTAAGAATCATGAATCGAATCGTAAATTATGAATTGAATCATGAATCATGAATCATGAATTGAATCATGAATCATAAATCATGAATCGAATCATGAATTCAAACATGAATCATGACTTGAATCATGAATCATGAATTGAATCATGAATTGAAACATGAATCATGAATTGAATCATGAATCATGAATCGAATCATGAATCATGAATCATGAATTCAATCATGAATCATGAATCATTAATCATAAATCGAATCATAAATTATGAATTGAATTATGAATCATGAATCATGAATCATGAATTAAATCATGAATCATGAAACGAATCATGAATCATGAATTGAATCATGAATCATGAATCATGAATCATGAATCATGAATTGAATCATGAATCATGAATCATGAATTGAATCATGAATCATGAATTTAATCATGAATTAAAACATGAATCATGACTTGAATCATGAATCATGAATCATGAATTGAATCATGAATTGAATCATGAATCATGATTTGAATCTTGAATCATGAATTGAATCATGAATCATGAATTGAAACATGAATCATGAATCGAATCATGAATCATGAATCATGAATTAAATCATGAATCATGAATTGAATCATTAATTGAATCATGAATCATGAATTGAATCATAATTCATGAATTATAAATTATGAATTGAATCATGAATCATGAATTATGAATCATGAATTGAATCATGAATCATAAATCATGAATTGAATCATGAATTGAAACATGAATCATGACTTGAATCATGAATCATGAATCATGAATTGAATCATGAATCATGAATCATGAATTGAATCATGAATCATGATTTGAATCTTGAATCATGAATTGAATCATGAATCATGAATTGAAACATGAATCATGAATCGAATCATGAATTGAATCATAATTCATGAATTATAAATTATGAATTGAATCATGAATCATGAATTATGAATCATGAATTGAATCATGAATCATGAATCATGAATTGAATCATGAATTGAATCAGGAAACATGACTTGAATCATGAATCATGAAACATGACTTGAATCATGAATCATGAATCATGAATTGAATCATTAATCATGAATCTTGAATTGAATCATGAATCATGAATCATGAATCATGAATTGAATCATGAATCATGAATCATCAATCGAATCATGAATCAAGAATCATGAATCGAATCATGAATCATGAATTAAGAATCATGAATCGAATCATAAATCATGAATTTAATCATGAATCATGAATCATGAATTGAATCATGAATCATAAATCATGAATCGAATCATGAATCATGAATCATGAATCATGAATTGAATCATGAATCATGAATCATGAATTGAATCATGAATCATGAATCATAAATCATGAATTGAATCATGAATCATGAATTGAATCATGAATCATGAATCATGAATTGAATTATGAATCATGAATCATCAATCAAATCATGAATCATGAATCAAGAATCATGAATCGAATCATGAATCATGAATTAAGAATCATGAATCGAATCATAAATCATGAATTGAATCATGAATCATGAATCATGAATCGAATCATGAATCATAATTCATGAATCATAATTTATGTATCATGAATTAAATTGTGAATCTTGAATCCTGAATCATGAATTGAATCATGAATCATGAATTATAAATGGAATCATGAATCATGAATTGAATCAGGATTCGAATCATGAATTGAATCAGAATTCGAATCATGAATTGAATCATGAATCATGAACCGAATTATGAATCATGAATTATGAATCATGAATTGAATCATGAATCATGAATTGAATCAAGAATCATGAATTATGAATCATGAATTGAATCATGAATCATGAATTATGAATCATGAATTGAATCATGAATCATGAATTGAATCAAGAATCATGAATCATGAATCAAGTATCATGAATCGAATTATGAATCATGAATTGAATCATGAATCATGAATTATGAATTGAATCATGAATCATGAATCGAATCATGAATCATGAATCATGAATTCAATCATGAATCGAATCGAATCATGAATTAAGAATCATGAATCGAATCATGAATCATGAACTGAATCATGAATCATGAATCATGAATTGAATCATGAATCATGAATTATAAATCATTAATTCAATCATGAATCATGAATCATGAATTGAATCATGAATCATGAACCGAATCATGAATCATGAATTATGAATCATGAATTGAATCATGAATCATGAATTGAATCAAGAATCATGAATCATGTATTATGAATCATGAATTGAATCATGAATCTAGAATCATAAATTATGAATCATGAATCATGAATTATGAATCATGAATCATGAATCATGAATTATGAATCATGAATTGAATCATGAATCAGGAATTGAATCAAGAATCATGAATCATGAATTGAATCATGAATCATGAATCATCAATTGAATCATGAATCATGAATTATGAATCATGAATTGAATCATGAATCATGAATTGAATCAAGAATCATGAATTGAATCATGAATCATGAATCATCAATTGAATCATGAATCATGAACTGAATCATAAATCATGAATCATGAATTCAATCATGAATCATAAATAATGAATCATGAATCATGAATCAAGAATTATGAATCGAATCATAAATCATGAATTGAATCATGAATCATGAATTGAATCATGAATCATGAATTGAATCATGAATCATAAATAATGAATCGAATCATGAATCATGAATCAAGAATCATGAATCGAATCATGAATCATGAATTGAATCATGAATCATCAATCATGAAATGAATCATGAATAATGAATCGTGAATCATTAACTGAATCATGAATCATGAATCATGAATCATTAATTGAATCATGAATCATGAATCATGAATTGAATCATAAATTGAAACATGAATCATGAATCGAATCATGAATCATTAATCATGAATTGAATTATGATTCACGAATCATGAATCGAATCATAATTTATGAATTAAATCATGAATCATGAATCATGAATTGAATCATGAATCATGAATCGAATCATAAATCATGAATCATGAATCATGAATTGAATCATGAATCAGGAATCATGAATTGAATCATGAATCATAAATTGAATCATGAATCATGAATTGAATCAGGATTCGAATCCTGAATTGAATCAGGATTCGAATCATGAATTGAATCATGAATCATGAATTGAATCATGAATCATGAATCATGAATTGAAACATGAATCATGATTTGAATCATGAATCATGAATTGAATCATGAATCATGAATCGAATCATGAATCATGAATTCAATCATGAATCATGAATCATTAATCATGAATTGAATCATGATTCACGAATCATGAATTCAATCATGAATCATGAATCATGAATCATGAATTGAATCATTAATTGAATCATGAATCATGAATTGAATCATAATTAATGAATTATAAATTATGAATTGAATCATGAATCATGAATTATGAATCATGAATTGAATCATGATTCATGAATTGAATCATGAATTGAAACATGAATCATGAATAGAATCATTAATCGTGAATCATGAATCATAAATATGATCATGAATCATGAATCATGAATTGAATCATGAATTGAATCATGAAACATGACTTGAATCATGAATCATGAATCATGAATTGAATCATGAATCATGAATCTTGAATTGAATCATGAATCATGAATCATGAATCATGAATTGAATCATGAATCGTGAATCATCAATCGAATCATGAATCATGAATCAAGAATCATGAATCGAATCATGAATCATGAATTAAGAATCATGAATCGAATCATAAATCATGAATTGAATCATGAATCATGAATCATGAATTGAATCATGAATCATAAATCATGAATCGAATCATGAATCATGAATTATGACTCATGAATCATGAATTGAATCATGAATCATGAATCATGAATCATGAATCATGAATTGAATCATGAATCATTAATCATGAATTGAATCATGAATCATGAATCATGAATTGAATCATGAATCATGAATCATCAATCGAATCATGAATCATGAATCAAGAATCATGAATCGAATCATGAATCATGAATTAAGAATCATGAATCGAATCATAAATCATGAATTGAATCATGAATCATGAATCATGAATTGAATCATGAATCATGAATTGAATCATGAATCATAAATCATGAATCGAATCATGAATCATGAATCATGAATCATGAATCATGAATTGAATCATGAATCTTGAATCATAAATCATAAATCATGAATTGAATCATGAATCATAAATCGAATAATGAATCATGAATTGAATCAGGATTCTATTCATGAATTGAATCAAAATTTGAATCATGAATTGAATCATGAATCATGAAACGAATCATGAATCATGAATTATGAATCATGAATTGAATTATGAATCATGAATCATGAATTATGAATCATGAATTATGAATCATGAATTGAATCATGAATCATGAATCATGAATTATGAATCATGAATTGAATCATGAATCATGAATTGAATCAAGAATCATGAATCATGAATTATGAATCATGAATTGAATCATGAATCATGAATCATGAATTGAATGATGAATCATGAATCGAATCATGAATTATGAATCATGAATTGAATCATGAATCATGAATCATGAATCATAAATTGAATCATGAATCATGAATCGAATCATGAATCATAAAATCAAGTATCATGAATCGAATTATGAATCATAAATTGAATCATGAATTATGAATCATGAATCATGAATTGAATCATGAATCATGAAACATGAATCATGAATCATGAATTGAATCATGAATCATGAATCATGAATTGAATAATGAATCATGAATCATGAATTGAATCATGAATCATGAATTCAATCATGAATCATGAATCATTAATCATAAATCGAATCATAAATTATGAATTGAATTATGAATCATGAATCATGAATCATGAATTAAATCATGAATCATGAAACGAATCATGAATCATGAATTGAATCATGAATCATGAATCATGAATCATGAATCATGAATTGAATCATGAATCATGAATCATGAATTGAATCATGAATCATGAATTTAATCATGAATTAAAACATGAATCATGACTTGAATCATGAATCATGAATCATGAATTGAATCATGAATTGAATCATGAATCATGATTTGAATCTTGAATCATGAATTGAATCATGAATCATGAATTGAAACATGAATCATGAATCGAATCATGAATCATGAATCATGAATTAAATCATGAATCATGAATTGAATCATTAATTGAATCATGAATCATGAATTGAATCATAATTCATGAATTATAAATTATGAATTGAATCATGAATCATGAATTATGAATCATGAATTGAATCATGAATCATAAATCATGAATTGAATCATGAATTGAAACATGAATCATGACTTGAATCATGAATCATGAATCATGAATTGAATCATGAATCATGAATCATGAATTGAATCATGAATCATGATTTGAATCTTGAATCATGAATTGAATCATGAATCATGAATTGAAACATGAATCATGAATCGAATCATGAATTGAATCATAATTCATGAATTATAAATTATGAATTGAATCATGAATCATGAATTATGAATCATGAATTGAATCATGAATCATGAATCATGAATTGAATCATGAATTGAATCAGGAAACTTGACTTGAATCATGAATCATGAAACATGACTTGAATCATGAATCATGAATCATGAATTGAATCATTAATCATGAATCTTGAATTGAATCATGAATCATGAATCATGAATCATGAATTGAATCATGAATCATGAATCATCAATCGAATCATGAATCAAGAATCATGAATCGAATCATGAATCATGAATTATGAATCATGAATCGAATCATAAATCATGAATTTAATCATGAATCATGAATCATGAATTGAATCATGAATCATAAATCATGAATCGAATCATGAATCATGAATCATGAATCATGAATTGAATCATGAATCATGAATCATGAATTGAATCATGAATCATGAATCATAAATCATGAATTGAATCATGAATCATGAATTGAATCATGAATCATGAATCATGAATTGAATTATGAATCATGAATCATCAATCAAATCATGAATCATGAATCAAGAATCATGAATCGAATCATGAATCATGAATTAAGAATCATGAATCGAATCATAAATCATGAATTGAATCATGAATCATGAATCATGAATCGAATCATGAATCATAATTCATGAATCATAATTTATGTATCATGAATTAAATTGTGAATCTTGAATCCTGAATCATGAATTGAATCATGAATCATGAATTATAAATGGAATCATGAATCATGAATTGAATCAGGATTCGAATCATGAATTGAATCAGAATTCGAATCATGAATTGAATCATGAATCATGAATTGAATCAAGAATCATGAATTATGAATCATGAATTGAATCATGAATCATGAATTATGAATCATGAATTGAATCATGAATCATGAATTGAATCAAGAATCATGAATCATGAATCAAGTATCATGAATCGAATTATGAATCATGAATTGAATCATGAATCATGAATTATGAATTGAATCATGAATCATGAATCGAATCATGAATCATGAATCATGAATTCAATCATGAATCGAATCGAATCATGAATTAAGAATCATGAATCGAATCATGAATCATGAACTGAATCATGAATCATGAATCATGAATTGAATCATGAATCATGAATTATAAATCATTAATTCAATCATGAATTATGAATCATGAATTGAATCATGAATCATGAACCGAATCATGAATTATGAATCATGAATTGAATCATGAATCATGAATTGAATCAAGAATCATGAATCATGTATTATGAATCATGAATTGAATCATGAATCTAGAATCATAAATTATGAATCATGAATCATGAATTATGAATCATGAATCATGAATCATGAATTATGAATCATGAATTGAATCATGAATCAGGAATTGAATCAAGAATCATGAATCATGAATTGAATCATGAATCATGAATCATCAATTGAATCATGAATCATGAATTATGAATCATGAATTGAATCATGAATCATGAATTGAATCAAGAATCATGAATTGAATCATGAATCATGAATCATCAATTGAATCATGAATCATGAACTGAATCATAAATCATGAATCATGAATTCAATCATGAATCATAAATAATGAATCATGAATCATGAATCAAGAATTATGAATCGAATCATAAATCATGAATTGAATCATGAATCATGAATTGAATCATGAATCATGAATTGAATCATGAATCATAAATAATGAATCGAATCATGAATCATGAATCAAGAATCATGAATCGAATCATGAATCATGAATTGAATCATGAATCATCAATCATGAAATGAATCATGAATAATGAATCGTGAATCATTAACTGAATCATGAATCATGAATCATGAATCATTAATTGAATCATGAATCATGAATCATGAATTGAATCATAAATTGAAACATGAATCATGAATCGAATCATGAATCATTAATCATGAATTGAATTATGATTCACGAATCATGAATCGAATCATAATTTATGAATTAAATCATGAATCATGAATCATGAATTGAATCATGAATCATGAATCGAATCATAAATCATGAATCATGAATCATGAATTGAATCATGAATCAGGAATCATGAATTGAATCATGAATCATAAATTGAATCATGAATCATGAATTGAATCAGGATTCGAATCCTGAATTGAATCAGGATTCGAATCATGAATTGAATCATGAATCATGAATTGAATCATGAATCATGAATCATGAATTGAAACATGAATCATGATTTGAATCATGAATCATGAATTGAATCATGAATCATGAATCGAATCATGAATCATGAATTCAATCATGAATCATGAATCATTAATCATGAATTGAATCATGATTCACGAATCATGAATTCAATCATGAATCATGAATCATGAATCATGAATTGAATCATTAATTGAATCATGAATCATGAATTGAATCATAATTAATGAATTATAAATTATGAATTGAATCATGAATCATGAATTATGAATCATGAATTGAATCATGATTCATGAATTGAATCATGAATTGAAACATGAATCATGAATAGAATCATTAATCGTGAATCATGAATCATAAATTGGATCATGAATCATGAATCATGAATTGAATCATGAATTGAATCATGAAACATGACTTGAATCATGAATCATGAATCATGAATTGAATCATGAATCATGAATCTTGAATTGAATCATGAATCATGAATCATGAATCATGAATTGAATCATGAATCGTGAATCATCAATCGAATCATGAATCATGAATCAAGAATCATGAATCGAATCATGAATCATGAATTAAGAATCATGAATCGAATCATAAATCATGAATTGAATCATGAATCATGAATCATGAATTGAATCATGAATCATAAATCATGAATCGAATCATGAATCATGAATTGAATCATGAATCATGAATCATGAATCATGAATCATGAATTGAATCATGAATCATTAATCATGAATTGAATCATGAATCATGAATCATGAATTGAATCATGAATCATGAATCATCAATCGAATCATGAATCATGAATCAAGAATCATGAATCGAATCATGAATCATGAATTAAGAATCATGAATCGAATCATAAATCATGAATTGAATCATGAATCATGAATCATGAATTGAATCATGAATCATGAATTGAATCATGAATCATAAATCATGAATCGAATCATGAATCATGAATCATGAATCATGAATCATGAATTGAATCATGAATCTTGAATCATAAATCATAAATCATGAATTGAATCATGAATCATAAATCGAATAATGAATCATGAATTGAATCAGGATTCTATTCATGAATTGAATCAAAATTTGAATCATGAATTGAATCATGAATCATGAAACGAATCATGAATCATGAATTATGAATCATGAATTGAATTATGAATCATGAATCATGAATTATGAATCATGAATTATGAATCATGAATTGAATCATGAATCATGAATCATGAATTATGAATCATGAATTGAATCATGAATCATGAATTGAATCAAGAATCATGAATCATGAATTATGAATCATGAATTGAATCATGAATCATGAATCATGAATTGAATCATGAATCATGAATCGAATCATGAATTATGAATCATGAATTGAATCATGAATCATGAATCATGAATCATAAATTGAATCATGAATCATGAATCGAATCATGAATCATAAAATCAAGTATCATGAATCGAATTATGAATCATAAATTGAATCATGAATTATGAATCATGAATCATGAATTGAATCATGAATCATGAAACATGAATCATGAATCATGAATTGAATCATGAATCATGAATTGAATAATGAATCATGAATCATGAATTGAATCATGAATCATGAATTGAATCATGAATCATGAATCATCAATCGAATCATTAATCATGAATCAAGAATCATGAATCGAATCATGAATCATGAATCATCAATCGAATCATGAATCATGAATCAAGAATCATGAATCGAATCATGAATCATGAATTAAGAATCATGAATCGAATCATAAATCATGAATTGAATCATGAATCATGAATCATGAATTGAATCATGAATCATGAATCATGAATTGAATCATGAATCATAAATCATGAATCGAATCATGAATCATGAATCATGAATCATGAATCATGAATTGAATCATGAATCTTGAATCATAAATCATAAATCATGAATTGAATGATGAATCATAAATCGAATAATGAATCATGAATTGAATCAGGATTCTATTCATGAATTGAATCAAAATTTGAATCATGAATTGAATCATGAATCATGAAACGAATCATGAATCATGAATTATGAATCATGAATTGAATTATGAATCATGAATCATGAATTATGAATCATGAATTATGAATCATGAATTGAATCATGAATCATGAATCATGAATTATGAATCATGAATTGAATCATGAATCATGAATTGAATCAAGAATCACGAATCATGAATTATGAATCATGAATTGAATCATGAATCATGAATCATGAATTGAAATATTGAATCATGAATCGAATCATGAATTATGAATCATGAATTGAATCATGAATCATGAATCGAATCATGAATCATAAAATCAAGTATCATGAATCGAATTATGAATCATAAATTGAATCATGACTCATGAATCATGAATCATGAATTGAATCATGAATCATGAAACATGAATCATGAATCATGAATTGAATCATGAATCATGAATCATGAATTGAATAATGAATCATGAATCATGAATTGAATCATGAATCATGAATTGAATCATGAATCATGAATCATCAATCGAATCATTAATCATGAATCAAGAATCATGAATCGAATCATGAATCATGAATCATCAATTGAATCATGAATCAAGAATCGAATCATAAATTATGAATCATGAATCATGAATTCAATCATGAATCATAAATCATGAATTGAATCATGAATCATGAATTGAATCATGAATCATGAATTGAATCATGAATCATAAATAATGAATCGAATCATGAATCATGAATCAAGAATCATGAATCGAATCATGAATCATGAATTGAATCATGAATCATCAATCATGAAATGAATCATGAATAATGAATCGTGAATCATGAACTGAATCATGAATCATTAATTGAATCATGAATCATGAATCATGAATTGAATCATGAATTGAAACATGAATCATGACTTGAATCATGAATCATGAATCATGAATTGAATCATGAATTGAAACATGAATCATGAATTGAATTATGATTCACGAATCATGAATCGAATCATATTTTATGAATTAAATCATGAATCATGAATCATGAATTGAATCATGAATCATGAATCGAATCATGAATCATGAATCATAAATTGAATCTTGAATCATGAATTGAATCAGGATTCGAATCCTGAATTGAATCAGGATTCGAATCATGAATTGAATCATGAATCATGAATTGAATCTTGAATTGAATCATGAATCATGAATCATGAATTGAATCATGAATCATGATTTGAATCATGAATCATGAATTGAATCATGAATCATGAATCGAATCATGAATCATGAATTCAATCATGAATCATGAATCATGAATCATGAATTGAATCATGAATCATGAATCATGAATTGAATCATGAATTGAAACATGAATCATGAATAGAATCATTAATCATGAATCATGAATCATAAATTGAATCATGAATCATGAATTGAATCATGAATTGAATCATGAAACATGACTTGAATCATGAATCATGAATTGTGAATTGAATCATGAATCATGAATCTTGAATTAAATCATGAATCATGAATCACATGAATTGAATCATGAATCGTGAATCATGAATCGAATCATGAATCATGAATTAAGAATCATGAATCAAATCATAAATCATGAATTGAATCATGAATCATGAATCATGAATCGAATCATGAATCATGAATTATGAATCATGAATCATAAATCATGAATTGAATCATGAATCATGAATCATGAATTGAATCATGAATCATGAATCATGAATTGAATCATGAATCATAAATCATGAATCGAATCATGAATCATGAATCATGAATCATGAATTGAATCATGAATCTTGAATCATAAATCATAAATCATGAATTGAATGATGAATCATAAATCGAATAATGAATCATGAATTGAATCAGGATTCTATTCATGAATTGAATCAAAATTTGAATCATTTATTGAATCATGAATCATGAATTGAATCAAGAATCATGAATCATGAATTATGAATCATGAATTGAATCATGAATCATGAATCATGAATTGAATCATGAATCATGAATCGAATCATGAATCATGAATCATGAATCATAAATTGAATCATGAATCATGAATCGAATCATGAATCATAAAATCAAGTATCATGAATCGAATTATGAATCATGAATTGAATCATGACTCATGAATCATGAATCATGAATTGAATCATGAATCATGAAACATGAATCATGAATCATGAATTGAATCATGAATCATGAATCATGAATTGAATCATGAATCATGAATCATGAATCATGAATCATGAATTGAATCATGAATCATGAATCATCAATCGAATCATTAATCATGAATCAAGAATCATGAATCGAATCATGAATCATGAATCATCAATTGAATCATGAATCATGAATCGAATCATAAATTATGAATCATGAATCATGAATTCAATCATGAATCATAAATCATGAATTGAATCATTAATCATGAATCAAGAATCATGAATCGAATCATGAATCATGAATCATCAATTGAATCATGAATCATGAATCGAATCATAAATTATGAATCATGAATCATGAATTCAATCATGAATCATAAATCATGAATTGAATCATGAATCATGAATTGAATCATGAATCATGAATTGAATCATGAATCATAAATAATGAATCGAATCATGAATCAAGAATCATGAATCGAATCATGAATCATGAATTGAATCATGAATCATCAATCATGAAATGAATCATGAATAATGAATCGTGAATCATTAACTGAATCATGAATCATTAATTGAATCATGAATCATGAATCATGAATTGAATCATGAATTGAAACATGAATCATGACTTGAATCATGAATCATGAATCATGAATCGAATCATGAATCATGAATTGAATCATGAATCATGAATCGAATCATGAATCATGAATCATGAATTGAATCATGACTCATGAATCATTAATCATGAATTGAATTATGATTCACGAATCATGAATCGAATCATATTTTATGAATTAAATCATGAATCATGAATCATGAATTGAATCATGAATCATGAATCGAATCATGAATCATGAAACATAAATTGAATCTTGAATCATGAATTGAATCAGGATTCGAATCCTGAATTGAATCAGGATTCGAATCCTGAATTGAATCAGGATTCGAATCATGAATTGAATCATGAATCATGAATTGAATCATGAATTGAATCATGAATCATGAATAATGAATTGAATCATGAATCATGAATTGAATCATGAATCATGAATTGAATCAAGAATCATGAATCATGAATCATGAATCATGAATTGAATCATGAATCATGAATCATGAATTGAATCATGAATTGAATCATGAATCATGAATCGAATCATGAATTATGAATCATGAATTGAATCATGAATCATAATTCATGAATCATGAATTGAATCATGAATCATTAATTAAGAATCGAATCATGAATCATGAATCAAGTATCATGAATCGAATTATGAATCATGAATTGAATCATGAATCATGAATCATGAATTGAATCATGAATCATGAATCGAATCATGAATCATGAATCATGAATTCAATCATGAGACATGAATCGAATCGAATCATGAATCATGAATCAAGAATCATGAATCGAATCATGAATCATGAACTGAATCATGAATCATGAATCATGAATTGAATCATGAATCATGAATTATAAATCATTAATTGAATCATGAATCATGAATTGAATCATGAATCATGAACCGAATCATGAATCATGAATTATGAATCATGAATTGAATCATGAATCATGAATTGAATCAAGAATCATGAATCATGAATTATGAATCATGAATTGAATCATGAATCATGAATTGAATCAAGAATCATGAATCATGAATTATGAATCATGAATTGAATCATGAATCATGAATCATGAATTATGAATCATGAATCATGAATTATAAATCATGAATCATGAATTATGAATCATGAATTGAATCATGAATCATGAACTGAATCAAGAATCATGAATCATGAATTGAATCATGAATCATGAATCATGAATTATGAATCATGAATCATGAATTATGAATTATGAATTGAATCATAAATCATGAATTGAATCAAGAATCATGAATCATGAATCATGAATTGAATCATGAATCATGAATCGAATCATAAATCATGAATCATGAATTCAATCATGAATCATGAATCATGAATAGAATCATGAATCATGAATCAAGAATCATGAATCGAATCATAAATCATGAATTGAATCAAGAATCATGAATTGAATCATGAATCATGAATTGAATCATGAATCATAAATAATGAATCGAATCATGAATCATGAATCAAGAATCATGAATCGACTCATGAATCATGAATTGAATCATGAATCATCAATCATGTAATGAATCATGAATAATGAATCGTGAATCATTAACTGAATCATGAATCATGAATCATTAATTGAATCATGAATCATGAATTGAATCATGAATTGAAACATGAATCATGACTTGAATCATGAATCATGAATCATGAATTAAATCAAGAATTGAATCATGAATTATGAATCATGAATTGAATCATGAATCATGAATCATGAATTATGAATCATGAATTGAATCATGAATCATGAATTATGAATCATGAATCATGAATTATGAATCATGAATCATGAATTATGAATCATGAATTGAATCATGAATCATGAATTGAATCATGAATCATGAATTGAATCAATAATCATGAATCATGAATCATTAATTGAATCATGAATCAAGAATCATGAATCGAATCATGAAACATGAATTGAATCATGAATCATCAATCATGAATTCAATCATGAATCATGAATCATGAATCAAATTATGAATTATAAAATGAATCATGAATCATGAATCATGAATCATGAATTGAATCATGAATCATGAATCGAATCATGAATCATGAATCATGAATCGAATCATGAATCATGAATCATGAATTGAATCATGAATCATGAATCATGAATCATGAATGGAATTATGAATCATAAATTGAATCCTGAATCATGAATTGAATCAGGATTCGAATCATGAATTGAATCAGGATTCGAATCATGAATTGAATCGTGAATCATGAATTGAATCATGAATCATGAATCATGAATTGAATAATGCATCATGAATCATGAATTGAATCATGAATCATGATTTGAATCATGAATCATGAATTGAATCATGAATCATGAATCGAATCATGAATCATAAATCATGAATTCAATCATGAATCATGAATCATGAATGGAATCATGAATCATGAATCATCAATCGAATCATGAATCAGGAATTAAGAATCATGAATCGAATCATAAATCATGAATTGAATCATGAATCATGAATCATGAATTGAATCATGAATCATAAATCATGAATCGAATCATGAATCATGAATCATGAATCATGAATTGAATCATGAATCATGAATCATGAAACATGAATTGAATCATGAATCATGAATCATGAATTTAATCATGAATCATGAATCATAAATCGAATCATGAATCATGAATTGAATAAGGATTTGAATCATGAATTGAATCAGAATTCGAATCATGAATTGAATCATGAATCATGAACCGAATCAAGAATCATGAATCATGAATAATGAATTGAATCATGAATCATGAATTGAATCATGAATCATGAATTGAATCATGAATCATGAATCATGAATTATGAATCATGAATTAAATCATGAATGATGAATCATGAATCATGAATTGAATCATGAATCATGAATTATGAATCATGAATTGAATCATGAATCATGAATTGAATCAAGAATCATGAATCATGAATCATGAATAATGAATTGAATCATGAATCATGAATTGAATCATGAATCATGAATTGAATCAAGAATCATGAATCATGAATCATGAATCATGAATTGAATCATGAATCATGAATCATGAATTGAATCATGAATTGAATCATGAATCATGAATCGAATCATGAATTATGAATCATGAATTGAATCATGAATCATAATTCATGAATCATGAATTGAATCATGAATCATTAATTAAGAATCGAATCATGAATCATGAATCAAGTATCATGAATCGAATTATGAATCATGAATTGAATCATGAATCATGAATCATGAATTGAATCATGAATCATGAATCGAATCATGAATCATGAATCATGAATTCAATCATGAGACATGAATCGAATCATGAATCATGAATCAAGAATCATGAATCGAATCATGAATCATGAACTGAATCATGAATCATGAATCATGAATTGAATCATGAATCATGAATTATAAATCATTAATTGAATCATGAATCATGAATCATGAATTGAATCATGAATCATGAACCGAATCATGAATCATGAATTATGAATCATGAATTGAATCATGAATCATGAATTGAATCAAGAATCATGAATCATGAATTATGAATCATGAATTGAATCATGAATCATGAATTGAATCAAGAATCATGAATCATGAATTATGAATCATGAATTGAATCATGAATCATGAATCATGAATTATGAATCATGAATTATGAATTATGAATTATGAATTGAATCATAAATCATGAATTGAATCAAGAATCATGAATCATGAATCATGAATTGAATCATGAATCATGAATCATGAATTGAATCATGAATCATGAATCGAATCATAAATCATGAATCATGAATTCAATCATGAATCATGAATCATGAATAGAATCATGAATCATGAATCAAGAATCATGAATCGAATCATAAATCTTGAATTGAATCAAGAATCATGAATTGAATCATGAATCATGAATCATGAATTGAATCATGAATCATAAATAATGAATCGAATCATGAATCATGAATCAAGAATCATGAATCGACTCATGAATCATGAATTGAATCATGAATCATCAATCATGTAATGAATCATGAATCATGAATCATGAATTGAATCATGAATTGAAACATGAATCATGACTTGAATCATGAATCATGAATCATGAATTATGAATCATGAATCATGAATTATGAATCATGAATCATGAATTATGAATCATGAATTGAATCATGAATCATGAATTGAATCAATAATCATGAATCATGAATCATGAATTGAATCATGAATCATGAATCGAATCATAAATCATAAATCATGAATCATGAATTCAATCATGAATCATGAATCGAATCATGAATCATGAATCAAGAATCATGAATCGAATCATGAATCATGAATTGAATCATGAATCATGAAATGAATCATGAATCATGAATCATGAATTGAATCATGAATCATGAATTGAATCATGAATCATGAAATGAATCATGAATCATGAATCATGAATTGAATCATGAATCATAAATCATGAATCGAATCATGAATCATGAATCAAGAATCATGAATCGAATCATGAATCATGAATTGAATCATGAATCATCAATCATGAAATGAATCATGAATCATGAATCATGAATCATGAATCATGAATCATTAACTGAATCATGAATCATGTATTATTAATTGAATCATGAATCATGAATTGAATCATGAATTGAAACATGAATCATGACTTGAATCATGAATCATGAATCATGAATCATGAATTGAATCATGAACTGAAACATGAATCATGAATTGAATTATGAATCATGAATCAAATCATGAATCATGAATTCAATCATGAATCATGAATCATTAATCATGAATTGAATTATGAATCACAAATCATGAATCGAATCATGAGTTATGAATTGAATCATGAATCACGAATCACGAATCATGAATCATGAATCGAATCATGAATCATGCATCATGAATCGAATCATGAATCATGAATCGAATCATGAATAATGAATCGAATCATGAATCATGAATCGTGAATCATGAATCATGAATTGAATCATGAATCATGAATCATTAATCATGAACCGAATCATGAATCATGCATCATGAATCGAATCATGAATCATGAATCGAATCATGAATCATGAATCGTGAATCATGAATCATGAATTGAATCATGAATCATGAATCATGAATCATGAATTGAATCATGAATCATAAATTGAATCATGAATCATGAATTGAATCAGGATTCGAATCATGAATTAAATCAGGATTCGAATTATGATTTGAATCATGAATCATGAATTTAATCATGAATTGAAAAATGAATCATGACTTGAATCATGAATCATGAATTGAATCATGAATCATGAATTCAATCATGAATCATGAATTATATCATGAATCATGAATCGAATCATGAATCATGAATTCAATCATGAATCATGAATTGAATCATTAATTGAATCATGAATCATGAATTGAATCATAATTCATGAATTATAAATTATGAATTGAATCATGAATCATGAATTATGAATCATGAATTGAATCATGAATTATGAATCATGAATTGAATCATGAATCATGAATTGAATCAAGAATCATGAATCATGAATTATGAATCATGAATTGAAACATGAATCATGACTTGAATCATGAATTATGAATCATGAATTGAATCATGAATCATGAATTGAATCAAGAATCATGAATCATGAATTATGAATCATGAATTGAATCATGAATCATGAATCATGAATTATGAATCATGAATTATGAATCATGAATCATGAATTATGAATCATGAATTATGAATCATGAATCATGAATTATGAATCATGAATTGAATCAAGAATCATGAATCATGAATCATGAATTAAATCATGATTCATGAATCATCAATTGAATCATGAATCATGAATTATGAATCGTGAATTGAATCATGAATCATGAATCATGAATTGAATCATGAATCATGAATCGAATCATAAATCATAAATCATGATTAATGAATTCAATCATGAATCATGAATCATGAATCATGAATCAAGAATCATGAATCGAATCAAGAATCATGAATCGAATCATGAATCATGAATTGAATCATGAATCATGAATCGAATCATAAATCATGAATCATGAATTGAATCATGAATTAAATCATGATTCTTGAATCATGAATTGAATCATGAATCATGAATTATGAATCATGATTTGAATCATGAATCATGAATCATGAATTGAATCATGAATCATGAATCGAATCATAAATCATAAATCATGATTAATGAATTCAATCATGAATCATGAATCATGAATCATGAATCGAATCAAGAATCATGAATCGAATCATGAATCATGAATTGAATCATGAATCATGAATTGAATCAATAATCATGAATCATGAATCATGAATTGAATCATGAATCATGAATCGAATCATAAATCATAAATCATGAATCATGAATTCAATCATGAATCATGAATCGAATCATGAATCATGAATCAAGAATCATGAATCGAATCATGAATCATGAATTGAATCATGAATCATGAAATGAATCATGAATCATGAATTGAATCATGAATCCTGAATTGAATCATGAATCATCAATCATGAAATGAATCATGAATCATGAATCATGAATCATTAACTGAATCATGAATCATGAATCATGTATTATTAATTGAATCATGAATCATGAATCATGAATTAAATCATGAATTGAAACATGAATCATGACTTGAATCATGAATCATGAATTGAATCATGAACTGAAACATGAATCATGAATTGAATTATGAATCATGAATCAAATCATGAATCATGAATTCAATCATGAATCATGAATCATTAATCATGAATTGAATTATGAATCACAAATCATGAATCGAATCATGAGTTATGAATTGAATCATGAATCACGAATCACGAATCATGAATCATGAATCGAATCATGAATCATGAATCATGAATCGAATCATGAATCATAAATCATGATTAATGAATTCAATCATGAATCATGAATCATGAATCATGAATCGAATCAAGAATCATGAATCGAATCATGAATCATGAATTGAATCATGAATCATGAATTGAATAAATAATCATGAATCATGAATCATGAATTGAATCATGAATCATGAATCGAATCATAAATCATAAATCATGAATCATGAATTCAATCATGAATCATGAATCGAATCATGAATCATGAATCAAGAATCATGAATCGAATCATGAATCATGAATTGAATCATGAATCATGAAATGAATCATGAATCATGAATCATGAATTGAATCATGAATCATGAATTGAATCATGAATCATGAAATGAATCATAAATCATGAATCATGAATTGAATCATGAATCATAAATCATGAATCGAATCATGAATCATGAATCAAGAATCATGAATCGAATCATGAATCATGAATTGAATCATGAATCATCAATCATGAAATGAATCATGAATCATGAATCATGAATCATTAACTGAATCATGAATCATGAATCATGTATTATTAATTGAATCATGAATCATGAATCATGAATTGAATCATGAATTGAAACATGAATCATGACTTGAATCATGAATCATGAATCATGAATTGAATCATGAACTGAAACATGAATCATGAATTGAACTATGAATCATGAATCAAATCATGAATCATGAATTCAATCATGAATCATGAATCATTAATCATGAATTGAATTATGAATCACAAATCATGAATCGAATCATGAGTTATGAATTGAATCATGAATCACGAATCACGAATCATGAATCATGAATCGAATCATGAATCATGAATCATGAATCGAATCATGAATCATGAATCATGAATCGAATCATGAATCATGAATCGAATCATGAATCATGAATCGTGAATCATGAATCATGAATTGAATCATGAATCATGAATCATGAATCATGAATTGAATCATGAATCATAAATTGAATCATGAATCATGAATTGAATCAGGATTCGAATCATGAATTAAATCAGGATTCGAATTATGAATTGAATCATGAATCATGAATTTAATCATGAATTGAAACATGAATCATGACTTGAATCATGAATCATGAATTGAATCATGAATCATGAATTCAATCATGAATCATGAATTATATCATGAATCATGAATCGAATCATGAATCATGAATCATGAATTCAATCATGAATCATGAATTGAATCATTAATTGAATCATGAATCATGAATTGAATCATAATTCATGAATTATAAATTATGAATTGAATCATGAATCATGAATTATGAATCATGAATTGAATCATGAATCATGAATCATGAATTGAATCATGAATTGAAACATGAATCATGAATAGAATCATGAATCATGAATCATGAATCATGAATCATGAATCATAAATTGAATCATGAATCATGAATTGAATCATGAATCATAAATAATGAATCGAATCAAGAATCATGAATCATGAATCATGAATCATAAATTGAATCATGAATCATGAATCATGAATTGAATCATGAATCATAAATAATGAATCGAATCATGAATCATGAATTGAATCATGAATCATCAATCATGTAATGAATCATGAATAATGAATCGTGAATCATTAACTGAATCATGAATCATGAATCATGAATCATTAATTGAATCATGAATCATGAATCATGAATTGAATCATGAATTGAAACATGAATCATGACTTGAATCATGAATTATGAATCATGAATTGAATCATGAATCATGAATTGAATCAAGAATCATGAATCATGAATTATGAATCATGAATTGAAACATGAATCATGACTTGAATCATGAATTATGAATCATGAATTGAATCATGAATCATGAATTGAATCAAGAATCATGAATCATGAATTATGAATCATGAATTGAATCATGAATCATGAATCATGAATTATGAATCATGAATTATGAATCATGAATCATGAATTATGAATCATGAATTGAATCAAGAATCATGAATCATGAATCATGAATCATGAATTAAATCATGATTCATGAAATATCAATTGAATCATGAATCATGAATTATGAATCATGAATTGAATCATGAATTATGAATCGAATCATAAATCATAAATCATGATTAATGAATTCAATCATGAATCATGAATCATGAATCATGAATCAAGAATCATGAATCGAATCAAGAATCGTGAATCGAATCATGAATCATGAATTGAATCATGAATCATGAATCGAATCATAAATCATGAATCATGAATTGAATCATGAATTAAATCATGATTCATGAATCATGAATTGAATCATGAATCATGAATTATGAATCATGAATTGAATCATGAATCATGAATCATGAATTGAATCATGAATCATGAATCGAATCATAAATCATAAATCATGATTAATGAATTCAATCATGAATCATGAATCATGAATCATGAATCGAATCAAGAATCATGAATCGAATCATGAATCATGAATTGAATCA
This sequence comes from Mixophyes fleayi, assembly GCF_038048845.1. NCBI lineage: Eukaryota > Metazoa > Chordata > Amphibia > Anura > Limnodynastidae > Mixophyes > Mixophyes fleayi. The sequence continues at coordinate 66,300 of NW_027446069.1, read as the reverse complement.
TGAATCATGAATCGAATCATGAATCGAATCATGAATTGAATCATGAATCATAAATCATGAATCGAATCATGAATCATGAATCAAGAATCGAATCATGGATCATGAATTGAATCATGAATCATCAATCATGAAATGAATCATGAATCATGAATCATTAACTGAATCATGAATCATGAATCATGTATTATTAATTAAATCATGAATCATGAATCATGAATCATGAATTGAATCATGAATTGAAACATGAATCATGACTTGAATCATGAATCATGAATCATGAATTGAATCATGAATTGAAACATGAATCATGAATTGAATTATGAATCATGAATTGAATTATGAATCATGAATCAAATCATGAATCATGAATTATAAATTCAATCATGAATCATGAATCATTAATCATGAATTGAATTATGAATAACAAATCATGAATCGAATCATGAATTATGAATTGAATCATGAATCACGAATCATGAATCATGAATCGAATCATGAATCATGAATCATGAATCATGAATCATGAATCGAATCATGAATCATGAATCGAATCATGAATCATGAATCATGAATCGTGAATCATGAATCATGAATCATGAATTGAATCATGAATCATGAATCATGAATCATAAATTGAATCATGAATCATAAATCGAATCATGAATCATGAATTGAATAAGGATTTGAATCATGAATTGAATTAGAATTCGAATCATGAATTGAATCATGAATCATGAATCGAATCAAGAATCATGAATCATGAATAATGAATTGAGTCATGAATCATGAATCATGAATTGAATCATGAATCATGAATTGAATCATGAATCATGAATCATGAATTATGAATCATGAATTAAATCATGAATGATGAATCATGAATCATGAATTGAATCATGAATCATGAATCATGAATTATGAATCATGAATTGAATCATGAATCATGAATTGAATCAAGAATCATGAATCATAAATAATGAATTGAATCATGAATTGAATCATGAATCATGAATTGAATCATGAATCATGAATCATGAATTATGAATCATGAATTAAATCATGAATCATGAATTATGAATCATGAATTGAATCATGAATCATGAATTGAATCAAGAATCATGAATCATGAATCATGAATTGAATCATGAATCATGAATCATGAATTGAATCATGAATTGAATCATGAATCATGAATCGAATCATGAATTATGAATCATGAATTGAATCATGAATCATTAATTATGAATCGAATCATGAATCATGAATCAAGTATCATGAATCGAATTATGAATCATAAATTAAATCATGAATCATGAATTGAATCATGAATCATGAATCGAATCATGAATCATGAATCGAATCATGAATCATGAATCATGAATTCAATCATGAGACATGAATCGAATCGAATCATGAATCATGAATCAAGAATCATGAATCGAATCATGAATCATGAATCAAGAATCATGAATCGAATCATGAACTGAATCATGAATCATGAATCATGAATTGAATCATGAATCATGAATTATAAATCATTAATTGAATCATGAATCATGAATCATGAATTGAATCATGAATCATGAACTGAATCATGAATCATGAATTATGAATTATGAATCATGAATTGAATCATGAATCATGAATTGAATCAAGAATCATGAATCATGAATTATGAATCATGAATTGAATCATGAATCATGAATTATGAATCAAGAATCATGAATTATAAATCATGAATCATGAATTATGAATCATGAATTGAATCATGAATCATGAACTGAATCAAGAATCATGAATCATGAATCATGAATTGAATCATGAATCATGAATCATGAATTATGAATCATGAATCATGAATTATGAATCATGAATCATGAATTATGAATTATGAATTATGAATTGAATCATGAATCATGAATTGAATCAAAAATCATGAATCATGAATCATGAATTGAATCATGAATCATGAATCATGAATTGAATCATGAATCATGAATCGAATCATAAATCATGAATCATGAATCATGAATTCAATTATGAATCATGAATCATGAATAGAATCATGAATCATGAATCAAGAATCATGAATCGAATCATAAATCATGAATTGAATCAAGAATCATGAATTGAATCATGAATCATGAATCATGAATTGAATCATGAATCATAAATAATGAATTGAATCATGAATCATGAATCAAGAATCATGAATCGACTCATGAATCATGAATCATTAATTGAATCATGAATCATGAATCATGAATTGAATCATGAATTGAAACATGAATCATGACTTGAATCATGAATTTTGAATCATGAATTGAATCATGAATCATGAATTGAATCAAGAATCATGAATCATGAATTATGAATCATGAATTGAATCATGAATCATGAATCATGAATCGAATCATGAATCATGAATCAAGAATCATGAATCGAATCATGAATCATGAATTGAATCATGAATCATGAAATGAATCATGAATTATGAATCATGAATTGAATCATGAATCATAAATCATGAATCGAATCATGAATCATGAATCATGAATCGAATCATGAATCATGAATTGAATCATGAATCATCAATCATGAAATGAATCATGAATCATGAATCATGAATCATTAATTGAATCATGAATCATGAATCATGAATTGAATCATGAATTGAAACATGAATCATGACTTGAATCATGAATCATGAATCATGAATTGAATCATGAACTGAAACATGAATCATGAATTGAATTATGAATCATGAATCGAATCATGAATCATGAATTCAATCATGAATCATGAATCATTAATCATGAATTGAATTATGAATCACAAATCATGAATCGAATCATGAATTATGAATTGAATCATGAATCACGAATCATGAATCATGAATCATGAATCGAATCATGAATCATGAATCATGAATCATGAATCGAATCATGAATCATGAATCGAATCATGAATCATGAATCGTGAATCATGAATCATGAATCATGAATTGAATCATGAATCATGAATCATGAATCATGAATTGAATCATGAATCATAAATTGAATCATGAATCATGAATTGAATCAGGATTCGAATCATGAATTAAATCAGGATTCGAATTATGAATTGAATCATGAATCATGAATTTAATCATGAATTGAAACATGAATCATGACTTGAATCATGAATCATGAATTGAATCATGAATTCAATCATGAATCATGAATTATATCATGAATCATGAATCGAATCATGAATCATGAATCATGAATTCAATCATGAATCATGAATTGAATCATTAAGTGAATCATGAATCATGAATTGAATCAAGAATCATGAATCATGAATTATAAATTATGAATTGAATCATGAATCATGAATTATGAATCATGAATTGAATCATGAATCATGAATCATGAATTTAATCATGAATTGAAACATGAATCATGAATAGAATCATGAATCATAAATTGAATCATGAATCATGAATCATGAATTGAATCATGAATCATAAATAATGAATCGAATCATGAATCATGAATCAAGAATCATGAATCGACTCATGAATCATGAATTGAATCATGAATCATCAATCATGTAATGAATCATGAATAATGAATCGTGAATCATTAACTGAATCATGAATCATGAATCATGAATCATTAATTGAATCATGAATCATGAATTGAATCATGAATTGAAACATAAATCATGACTTGAATCATGAATTATGAATCATGAATTGAATCATGAATCATGAATTGAATCAAGAATCATGAATCATGAATTATGAATCGTGAATTGAAACATGAATCATGACTTGAATCATGAATTATGAATCATGAATTGAATCATGAATCATGAATTGAATCAAGAATCATGAATCATGAATTATGAATCATGAATTGAATCATGAATCATGAATCATGAATTATGAATCATGAATTATAAATCATGAATCATGAATTATAAATCATGAATTGAATCATGAATCATGAATTGAATCAAGAATCATGAATCATGAATCATGAATTCAATCAAGAATCATGAATCATCAATTGAATCATGAATCATGAATTATGAATCATCAATTGAATCATGAATCATGAATCATGAATTGAATCATGAATCATGAATCGAATCATAAATCATAAATCATGAATCATGAATCGAATCATGAATCATGAATCAAGAATCATGAATCGAATCATGAATCATGAATTGAATCATGAATCATGAATTGAATCATGAATCATGAATTGAATCATGAATCATAAATCATGAATTGAATCATGAATCATGAATCAAGAATCATGAATCGAATCATGGATCATGAATTGAATCATGAATCATCAATCATGAAATGAATCATGAATCATGAATCATTAACTGAATCATGAATCATGAATCATGTATTATTAATAGAATCATGAATCATGAATTGAATTATGAATTGAAACATGAATCATGACTTGAATCATGAATCATGAATCATGAATTGAATCATGAATTGAAACATGAATCATGAATTGAATTATGAATCATGAATCGAATCATGAATCATGAATCATGAATCATGAATCATTAATCATGAATTGAATTATGAATCACAAATCATGAATCGAATCATGAATTATGAATTGAATCATGAATCACGAATCATGAATCATGAATCATGAATCGAATCATGAATCATGAATCATGAATCATGAATCATGAATCGAATCATGAATAATGAATCATGAATCGAATCATGAATCATGAATCATGAATCATGAATCGTGAATCATGAATCATGAATTAATGAATTTAATCATGAATCATGAATCATGAATCATGAATTGAATCATGAATCATAAATTGAATCATGAATCATGAATTGAATCAGGATTCGAATCATGAATTGAATCAGGATTCGAATCATGAATTAAATCAGGATTCGAATCATGAATTAAATCATGAATCATGAATTTAATCATGAATTGAAAAATGAATCATGACTTGAATCATGAATCATGAATCATGAATTGAATCATGAATCATGATTTGAATCATGAATCATGAATTATATCATGAATCATGAATCGAATCATGAATCATGAATCATGAATTCAATCATGAATCATGAATTGAATCATTAATTGAATCATGAATCATGAATTGAATCATAATTCATGAATTATAAATTATGAATTGAATCATGAATCATGAATTATGAATCATGAATTGAATCATGAATCATGAATCATGAATTGAATCATGAATTGAAACATGAATCATGAATAGAATCATGAATCATGAATCATGAATCATGAATCATAAATTGAATCATGAATCATGAATCATGAATTGAATCATGAATCATAAATAATGAATCGAATCATGAATCATGAATCAAGAATCATGAATCGACTCATGAATCATGAATTGAATCATGAATCATCAATCATGTAATGAATCATGAATAATGAATCGTGAATCATTAACTGAATCATGAATCATGAATCATGAATCATTAATTGAATCATGAATCATGAATCATGAATTGAATCATGAATTGAAACATGAATCATGACTTGAATCATGAATTATGAATCATGAATTAAATCATGAATCATGAATTGAATCAAGAATCATGAATTATGAATCATGAATTGAAACATGAATCATGACTTGAATCATGAATTATGAATCATGAATTGAATCATGAACTGAAACATGAATCATGAATTGAATTATGAATCATGAATCGAATCATGAATCATGAATTCAATCATGAATCATGAATCATTAATCATGAATTGAATAATGAATCACAAATCATGAATCGAATCATGAATTATGAATTGAATCATGAATCACGAATCATGAATCATGAATCATGAATCGAATCATGAATCATGAATCATGAATCATGAATCGAATCATGAATCATGAATCATGAATCATGAATCGAATCATGAATCATGAATCGAATCATGAATCATGAATCGTGAATCATGAATCATGAATTGAATCATGAATCATGAATCATGAATCATGAATTGAATCATGAATCATAAATTGAATCATGAATCATGAATTGAATCAGGATTCGAATCATGAATTAAATCAGGATTCGAATTATGAATTGAATCATGAATCATGAATTTAATCATGAATTGAAAGATGAATCATGACTTGAATCATGAATCATGAATCATGAATTGAATCATGAATCACGAATTCAATCATGAATCATGAATTATATCATGAATCATGAATCGAATCATGAATGATGAATCATGAATTCAATCATGAATCATGAATTGAATCATGAATTGAATCATGAATCATGAATTGAATCATAATTCATGAATTATAAATTATGAATTGAATCATGAATCATGAATTATGAATCATGAATTGAATCATGAATCATGAATCATGAATTGAATCATGAATTGAAACATGAATCATGAATAGAATCATGAATCATGAATCATGAATCATGAATCATGAATCGAATCATGAATCATGAATCGAATCATGAATCATGACTTGAATCATGAATCATGAATTGAATCATTAATCATGAAACTTGAATTGAATCATGAATCATGAATCATGAATTAAGAATCATGAATCAAATCATAAATCATGAATTGAATCATGAATCATGACTCATGAATCATGAATTGAATCATGAATCATGAATCATGAATTGAATCATGAATCATGAATCATGAATCATGAATTGAATCATGAATCATGAATTGAATCATGAATCATGAATCATGAATCATGAATTGAATCATGGATCATGAATTGAATCAAGAATCATGAATCATGAATCATGAATTTAATCATGAATCATGAATCATGAATTGAATCATGAATCATGAATCGAATCATAAATCATGAATCATGAATTCAATCATGAATCATGAATCGAATCATGAATCATGAATCAAGAATCATGAATCGAATCATGAATCATGAATTGAATCATGAATCATGAATTGAATCATGAAACATGAATTGAATCATGAATCATGAATTGAATCATGAATCATGAATTAAATCATGAATCATGAATTGAATCATGAATCATGAATTAAATCATGAATCATGAATTGAATCATGAATCATAAATCATGAATCGAATCATGAATCATGAATCAAGAATCATGAATCGAATCATGAATCATGAATTATATCATGAATCATGAATCGAATCATGAATCATGAATTCAATCATGAATCATGAATTGAATCATTAATTGAATCATGAATCATGAATTGAATCATAATTCATGAATTATAAATTATGAATTGAATCATGAATCATGAATTATGAATCATGAATTGAATCATGAATCATGAATCATGAATTGAATCATGAATTGAAACATGAATCATGAATAGAATCATGAATCATGAATCATGAATCATGAATCATAAATTGAATCATGAATCATGAATCATGAATTGAATCATGAATCATAAATAATGAATCGAATCATGAATCATGAATCAAGAATCATGAATCGACTCATGAATCATGAATTGAATCATGAATCATCAATCATGTAATGAATCATGAATAATGAATCGTGAATCATTAACTGAATCATGAATTGAAACATGAATCATGACTTGAATCATGAATTATGAATCATGAATTGAATCATGAACTGAAACATGAATCATGAATTGAATTATGAATCATGAATCGAATCATGAATCATGAATTCAATCATGAATCATGAATCATTAATCATGAATTGAATAATGAATCACAAATCATGAATCGAATCATGAATTATGAATTGAATCATGAATCACGAATCATGAATCATGAATCATGAATCGAATCATGAATCATGAATCATGAATCATGAATCGAATCATGAATCATGAATCATGAATCATGAATCATGAATCGAATCATGAATCATGAATCGAATCATGAATCATGAATCGTGAATCATGAATCATGAATCATGAATTGAATCATGAATCATGAATCATGAATTGAATCATGAATCATAAATTGAATCATGAATCATGAAATGAATCAGGATTCGAATCATGAATTAAATCAGGATTCGAATTATGAATTGAATCATGAATCATGAATTTAATCATGAATTGAAAGATGAATCATGACTTGAATCATGAATCATGAATCATGAATTGAATCATGAATCACGAATTCAATCATGAATCATGAATTATATCATGAATCATGAATCGAATCATGAATGATGAATCATGAATTCAATCATGAATCATGAATTGAATCATGAATTGAATCATGAATCATGAATTGAATCATAATTCATGAATTATAAATTATGAATTGAATCATGAATCATGAATTATGAATCATGAATTGAATCATGAATCATGAATCATGAATTGAATCATGAATTGAAACATGAATCATGAAAAGAAACATGAATCATGAATCATGAATCATGAATCATGAATTGAATCATGAATCATAAATAATGAATCGAATCATGAATCATGAATCAAGAATCATGAATCGACTCATGAATCATGAATTGAATCATGAATCATCAATCATGTAATGAATCATGAATAATGAATCGTGAATCATTAACTGAATCATGAATCATGAATCATTAATTGAATCATGAATCATGAATTATGAATTGAATCATGAATTGAAACATGAATCATGACTTGAATCATGAATTATGAATCATGAATTGAATCATGAATCATGAATTGAATCAAGAATCATGAATCATGAATTATGAATCATGAATGGAAACATGAATCATGACTTGAATCATGAATTATGAATCATGAATTGAATCATGAATCATGAATTGAATCAAGAATCATGAATCATGAATTATGAATCATGAATTGAATCATGAATCATGAATTATGAATCATGAATTGAATCATGAATCATGAATTGAATCAAGAATCATGAATTATGAAAAATGAATTGAATCATGAATCATGAATCATAAATTGAATCATGAATCATGAATCGAATCATAAATCATAAATCATGAATCATGAATTCAATCATGAATCATGAATCATGAATCGAATCATGAATCATAAATCTAGAATCATGAATCGAATCATGAATCATGAATTGAATCATGAATCATGAATTGAATCATGAATCATGAATCATGAATTGAATCATGAATCATAAATCATGAATCGAATCATGAATCATGAATTAAGAATCATGAATCGAATCATGGATCATGAATTGAATCATGAATCATCAATCATGAAATGAATCATGAATCATGAATCATGAATCATTAACTGAATCATGAATCATGAATCATGTATTATTAATTGAATCATGAATCATGAATCATGAATTGAATCATGAATTGAAACATGAATCATGACTTGAATCATGAATCATGAATCATGAATTGAATCATGAATTGAAACATGAATCATGAATTGAATTATGAGTCATGAATCGAATCATGAATCATGAATTCAATCATGAATCATGAATCTTTAATCATGAATTGAATTATGAATCACAAATCATGAATCGAATCATGAATTATGAATTGAATCATGAATCATGAATCATGAATCGAATCATGAATCATGAATCATGAATCATGAATCATGAATCGAATCATGAATCATGAATCGAATCATGAATCATGACTTGAATCATGAATCATGAATTGAATCATTAATCATGAATCTTGAATTGAATCATGAATCATGAATCATGAATTAAGAATCATGAATCAAATCATAAATCATGAATTGAATCATGAATCATGACTCATGAATCATGAATTGAATCATGAATCATGAATCATGAATTGAATCATGAATCATGAATCATGAATCATGAATTGAATCATGAATCATGAATTGAATCATGAATCATGAATCATGAATCATGAATTGAATCATGGATCATGAATTGAATCAAGAATCATGAATCATGAATCATGAATTTAATCATGAATCATGAATCATGAATTGAATCATGAATCATGAATCGAATCATAAATCATGAATCATGAATCATGAATTCAATCATGAATCATGAATCGAATCATGAATCATGAATCAAGAATCATGAATCGAATCATGAATCATGAATTGAATCATGAATCATGAATTGAATCATGAAACATGAATTGAATCATGAATCATGAATTGAATCATGAATCATGAATTAAATCATGAATCATGAATTGAATCATGAATCATGAATTAAATCATGAATCATGAATTGAATCATGAATCATAAATCATGAATCGAATCATGAATCATGAATCAAGAATCATGAATCGAATCATGAATCATGAATTGAATCATGAATCATCAATCATGAAATGAATCATGAATCATGAATCATTAACTGAATCATGAATCATGAATCATGTATCATTAAATGAATCATGAATCATGAATTGAATCATGAATTCAAACATGAATCATGACTTGAATCATGAATCATGAATCATGAATTGAATCATGAATTGAAACATGAATCATGAATTGAATCATGAATCATGAATCGAATCATGAATCATGAATTCAATCATGAATCATGAATCATTAATCAGAAATCGAATCATGAATTATGAATTGAATCATGAATCATGAATCATTAATCAGAAATCGAATCATGAATTATGAATTGAATCATGAATCATGAATCATGAATCATGAATTAAATCACGAATCATGAAACGAATCATGAATCATGAATCATGAATCATGAATTGAATCATGAATCATGATTTGAATCATGAATCATGAATTGAATCATGAATCATGAATCGAATCATGAATCATGAATCGAATCATGAATCATGAATCGAATCATGAATCATGAATTGAATCATGAATCATGAATTGAATCATTAATTGAGTCATGAATCATGAATTGAATCATAATTCATGAATTATAAATTATGAATTGAATCATGAATCATGAATTATGAATCATGAATTGAATCATGAATCATAAATCATGAATTGAATCATGAATCATAAATCATGAATTGAATCATGAATTGAAACATGAATCATGAATAGAATCATGAATCATGAATCATGAATCATAAATTGAATCATGAATCATGAATCATGAATTGAATCATGAAACATGACTTGAATCATGAATCATGACTTGAATCATTAATCATGAATCTTGAATTAAATCATGAATCATGAATCATGAATCATGAATTGAATCATGAATCATGAATCATCAATCAATTCATGAATCATGAATCAAGAATCATGAATTGAATCATGAATCATGAATTAAGAATCATGAATCGAATCATAAATCATGAATCATGAATCATGAATTGAATCATGAATCATAAAACATGAATCGAATCATGAATCATGAATTCAATCATGAATCATGAATTGAATCATTAATGGAATCATGAATCATGAATTGAATCATAATTCATGAATTATAAATTATGAATTGAATCATGAATCATGAATTATGAATCATGAATTGAATCATGAATCATGAATTGAATCATGAATCATGAATTGAATCATGAATTGAAACATGAATCATGAATAGAATCATGAATCATGAATCATGAATTGAATCATGAATCATGAATCATGAATTGAATCATGAATTGAATCATGAAACATGACTTGAATCATGAATCATGAATTGAATCATTAATCATGAATCTTGAATTGAATCATGAATCATGAATCATGAATTAAGAATCATGAATCAAATCATAAATCATGAATTGAATCATGAATCATGACTCATGAATCATGAATTGAATCATGAATCATAAATCATGAATCGAATCATGAATCATGAATCATGAATTGAATCATGAATCAAGAATCATGAATCATGAATTGAATCATGAATCATGAATCATGAATTGCATCATGAATCATGAATTGAATCATGAATCATGAATCATGAATTGAATCATGAATCATGAATTGAATCAAGAATCATGACTCATGAATCATGATTTTAATCATGAATCATGAATCATGAATTGAATCATGAATCATGAATCGAATCATAAATCATGAATCATGAATCATGAATTCAATCATGAATCATGAATCGAATCATGAATCATGAATCAAGAATCGAATCATGAATCATGAATTGAATCATGAATCATGAATTCAATCATGAATCATGAATCGAATCATGAATCATGAATTAAATCATGAATCATGAATTGAATCATGAATCATGAATTAAATCATGAATCATGAATTCAATCATGAATCATAAATCATGAATCGAATCATGAATCATGAATCAAGAATCATGAATCGAATCATGAATCATGAATTGAATCATGAATCATCAATCATGAAATGAATCATGAATCATGAATCATTAACTGAATCATGAATCATGAATCATGTATCATTAAATGAATCATGAATCATGAATCATGAATTGAATCATGAATTCAAACTTGAATCATGACTTGAATCATGAATCATGAATCATGAATTGAATCATGAATTGAAACATGAATCATGAATTGAATCATGAATCATGAATCGAATCATGAATCATGAATTCAATCATGAATCATGAATCATTAATCAGAAATCGAATCATGAATTATGAATTGAATCATGAATCATGAATCATGAATCATGAATTAAATCACGAATCATGAAACGAATCATGAATCATGAATCATGAATCATGAATTGAATCATGAATCATGAATCATGAATTGAATCATGAATTAAAACATGAATCATGACTTGAATAATGAATCATGAATTGAATCATGAATCATGAATCATGAATTGAATCATGAATCATGATTTGAATCATGAATCATTAATTGAATCATGAATCATGAATTGAATCATGAATCATGAATCGAATCATGAATCATGAATCGAATCATGAATCATGAATCGAATCATGAATCATGAATTGAATCATGAATCATGAATTGAATCATTAATTGAATCATGAATCATGAATTGAATCATAATTCATGAATTATAAATTATGAATTGAATCATGAATCATGAATTATGAATCATGAATTGAATCATGAATCATAAATCATGAATTGAATCATGAATCATAAATCATGAATTGAATCATGAATTGAAACATGAATCATGAATAGAATCATGAATCATGAATCATGAATCATAAATTGAATCATGAATCATGAATCTTGAATTGAATCATGAATCATGAATCATCAATCGATTCATGAATCATGAATCAAGAATCATGAATTGAATCATGAATCATGAATTAAGAATCATGAATCGAATCATAAATCATGAATCATGAATTGAATCATGAATCATAAATCATGAATCGAATCATGAATCATGAATCATGAATTGAATCATGAATCATGAATCATGAATTGAATCATGATTAATGAATCATAAATCATGAATTGAATCATGAATCATGAATCATGAATCATGAATTGAATCATGAATCATGAATTGAATCATGATTAATGAATCATAAATCATGAATTGAATCATGAATCATGAATCATGAATTGAATCATGAATCATGAATTGAATTATGAATCATCAATCATCAATCAAATCATGAATCATGAATCAAGAATCATGAATCGAATCATGAATCATGAATTAAGAATCATGAATCGAATCGTAAATTATGAATTGAATCATGAATCATGAATCATGAATTGAATCATGAATCATAAATCATGAATCGAATCATGAATTCAAACATGAATCATGACTTGAATCATGAATCATGAATTGAATCATGAATTGAAACATGAATCATGAATTGAATCATGAATCATGAATCGAATCATGAATCATGAATCATGAATTCAATCATGAATCATGAATCATTAATCATAAATCGAATCATAAATTATGAATTGAATTATGAATCATGAATCATGAATCATGAATTAAATCATGAATCATGAATCATGAATTGAATCATGAATCATGAATTTAATCATGAATTAAAACATGAATCATGACTTGAATCATGAATCATGAATCATGAATTGAATCATGAATTGAATCATGAATCATGATTTGAATCTTGAATCATGAATTGAATCATGAATCATGAATTGAAACATGAATCATGAATCGAATCATGAATCATGAATCATGAATTAAATCATGAATCATGAATTGAATCATTAATTGAATCATGAATCATGAATTGAATCATAATTCATGAATTATAAATTATGAATTGAATCATGAATCATGAATTATGAATCATGAATTGAATCATGAATCATAAATCATGAATTGAATCATGAATTGAAACATGAATCATGACTTGAATCATGAATCATGAATCATGAATTGAATCATGAATCATGAATCATGAATTGAATCATGAATCATGATTTGAATCTTGAATCATGAATTGAATCATGAATCATGAATTGAAACATGAATCATGAATCGAATCATGAATTGAATCATAATTCATGAATTATAAATTATGAATTGAATCATGAATCATGAATTATGAATCATGAATTGAATCATGAATCATGAATCATGAATTGAATCATGAATTGAATCAGGAAACATGACTTGAATCATGAATCATGAAACATGACTTGAATCATGAATCATGAATCATGAATTGAATCATTAATCATGAATCTTGAATTGAATCATGAATCATGAATCATGAATCATGAATTGAATCATGAATCATGAATCATCAATCGAATCATGAATCAAGAATCATGAATCGAATCATGAATCATGAATTAAGAATCATGAATCGAATCATAAATCATGAATTTAATCATGAATCATGAATCATGAATTGAATCATGAATCATGAATCATGAATCGAATCATGAATCATGAATCATGAATCATGAATTGAATCATGAATCATGAATCATGAATTGAATCATGAATCATGAATCATAAATCATGAATTGAATCATGAATCATGAATTGAATCATGAATCATGAATCATGAATTGAATTATGAATCATGAATCATCAATCAAATCATGAATCATGAATCAAGAATCATGAATCGAATCATGAATCATGAATTAAGAATCATGAATCGAATCATAAATCATGAATTGAATCATGAATCATGAATCATGAATCGAATCATGAATCATAATTCATGAATCATAATTTATGTATCATGAATTAAATTGTGAATCTTGAATCCTGAATCATGAATTGAATCATGAATCATGAATTATAAATGGAATCATGAATCATGAATTGAATCAGGATTCGAATCATGAATTGAATCAGAATTCGAATCATGAATTGAATCATGAATCATGAACCGAATTATGAATCATGAATTATGAATCATGAATTGAATCATGAATCATGAATTGAATCAAGAATCATGAATTATGAATCATGAATTGAATCATGAATCATGAATTATGAATCATGAATTGAATCATGAATCATGAATTGAATCAAGAATCATGAATCATGAATCAAGTATCATGAATCGAATTATGAATCATGAATTGAATCATGAATCATGAATTATGAATTGAATCATGAATCATGAATCGAATCATGAATCATGAATCATGAATTCAATCATGAATCGAATCGAATCATGAATTAAGAATCATGAATCGAATCATGAATCATGAACTGAATCATGAATCATGAATCATGAATTGAATCATGAATCATGAATTATAAATCATTAATTCAATCATGAATCATGAATCATGAATTGAATCATGAATCATGAACCGAATCATGAATCATGAATTATGAATCATGAATTGAATCATGAATCATGAATTGAATCAAGAATCATGAATCATGTATTATGAATCATGAATTGAATCATGAATCTAGAATCATAAATTATGAATCATGAATCATGAATTATGAATCATGAATCATGAATCATGAATTATGAATCATGAATTGAATCATGAATCAGGAATTGAATCAAGAATCATGAATCATGAATTGAATCATGAATCATGAATCATCAATTGAATCATGAATCATGAATTATGAATCATGAATTGAATCATGAATCATGAATTGAATCAAGAATCATGAATTGAATCATGAATCATGAATCATCAATTGAATCATGAATCATGAACTGAATCATAAATCATGAATCATGAATTCAATCATGAATCATAAATAATGAATCATGAATCATGAATCAAGAATTATGAATCGAATCATAAATCATGAATTGAATCATGAATCATGAATTGAATCATGAATCATGAATTGAATCATGAATCATAAATAATGAATCGAATCATGAATCATGAATCAAGAATCATGAATCGAATCATGAATCATGAATTGAATCATGAATCATCAATCATGAAATGAATCATGAATAATGAATCGTGAATCATTAACTGAATCATGAATCATGAATCATGAATCATTAATTGAATCATGAATCATGAATCATGAATTGAATCATAAATTGAAACATGAATCATGAATCGAATCATGAATCATTAATCATGAATTGAATTATGATTCACGAATCATGAATCGAATCATAATTTATGAATTAAATCATGAATCATGAATCATGAATTGAATCATGAATCATGAATCGAATCATAAATCATGAATCATGAATCATGAATTGAATCATGAATCAGGAATCATGAATTGAATCATGAATCATAAATTGAATCATGAATCATGAATTGAATCAGGATTCGAATCCTGAATTGAATCAGGATTCGAATCATGAATTGAATCATGAATCATGAATTGAATCATGAATCATGAATCATGAATTGAAACATGAATCATGATTTGAATCATGAATCATGAATTGAATCATGAATCATGAATCGAATCATGAATCATGAATTCAATCATGAATCATGAATCATTAATCATGAATTGAATCATGATTCACGAATCATGAATTCAATCATGAATCATGAATCATGAATCATGAATTGAATCATTAATTGAATCATGAATCATGAATTGAATCATAATTAATGAATTATAAATTATGAATTGAATCATGAATCATGAATTATGAATCATGAATTGAATCATGATTCATGAATTGAATCATGAATTGAAACATGAATCATGAATAGAATCATTAATCGTGAATCATGAATCATAAATATGATCATGAATCATGAATCATGAATTGAATCATGAATTGAATCATGAAACATGACTTGAATCATGAATCATGAATCATGAATTGAATCATGAATCATGAATCTTGAATTGAATCATGAATCATGAATCATGAATCATGAATTGAATCATGAATCGTGAATCATCAATCGAATCATGAATCATGAATCAAGAATCATGAATCGAATCATGAATCATGAATTAAGAATCATGAATCGAATCATAAATCATGAATTGAATCATGAATCATGAATCATGAATTGAATCATGAATCATAAATCATGAATCGAATCATGAATCATGAATTATGACTCATGAATCATGAATTGAATCATGAATCATGAATCATGAATCATGAATCATGAATTGAATCATGAATCATTAATCATGAATTGAATCATGAATCATGAATCATGAATTGAATCATGAATCATGAATCATCAATCGAATCATGAATCATGAATCAAGAATCATGAATCGAATCATGAATCATGAATTAAGAATCATGAATCGAATCATAAATCATGAATTGAATCATGAATCATGAATCATGAATTGAATCATGAATCATGAATTGAATCATGAATCATAAATCATGAATCGAATCATGAATCATGAATCATGAATCATGAATCATGAATTGAATCATGAATCTTGAATCATAAATCATAAATCATGAATTGAATCATGAATCATAAATCGAATAATGAATCATGAATTGAATCAGGATTCTATTCATGAATTGAATCAAAATTTGAATCATGAATTGAATCATGAATCATGAAACGAATCATGAATCATGAATTATGAATCATGAATTGAATTATGAATCATGAATCATGAATTATGAATCATGAATTATGAATCATGAATTGAATCATGAATCATGAATCATGAATTATGAATCATGAATTGAATCATGAATCATGAATTGAATCAAGAATCATGAATCATGAATTATGAATCATGAATTGAATCATGAATCATGAATCATGAATTGAATCATGAATCATGAATCGAATCATGAATTATGAATCATGAATTGAATCATGAATCATGAATCATGAATCATAAATTGAATCATGAATCATGAATCGAATCATGAATCATAAAATCAAGTATCATGAATCGAATTATGAATCATAAATTGAATCATGAATTATGAATCATGAATCATGAATTGAATCATGAATCATGAAACATGAATCATGAATCATGAATTGAATCATGAATCATGAATCATGAATTGAATAATGAATCATGAATCATAAATTGAATCATGAATCATGAATCATGAATTGAATCATGAATCATTAATCATGAATTGAATCATGAATCATGAATCATGAATTGAATCATGAATCATGAATCATCAATCGAATCATGAATCATGAATCAAGAATCATGAATCGAATCATGAATCATGAATTAAGAATCATGAATCGAATCATAAATCATGAATTGAATCATGAATCATGAATCATGAATTGAATCATGAATCATGAATTGAATCATGAATCATAAATCATGAATCGAATCATGAATCATGAATCATGAATCATGAATCATGAATTGAATCATGAATCTTGAATCATAAATCATAAATCATGAATTGAATCATGAATCATAAATCGAATAATGAATCATGAATTGAATCAGGATTCTATTCATGAATTGAATCAAAATTTGAATCATGAATTGAATCATGAATCATGAAACGAATCATGAATCATGAATTATGAATCATGAATTGAATTATGAATCATGAATCATGAATTATGAATCATGAATTATGAATCATGAATTGAATCATGAATCATGAATCATGAATTATGAATCATGAATTGAATCATGAATCATGAATTGAATCAAGAATCATGAATCATGAATTATGAATCATGAATTGAATCATGAATCATGAATCATGAATTGAATCATGAATCATGAATCGAATCATGAATTATGAATCATGAATTGAATCATGAATCATGAATCATGAATCATAAATTGAATCATGAATCATGAATCGAATCATGAATCATAAAATCAAGTATCATGAATCGAATTATGAATCATAAATTGAATCATGAATTATGAATCATGAATCATGAATTGAATCATGAATCATGAAACATGAATCATGAATCATGAATTGAATCATGAATCATGAATCATGAATTGAATAATGAATCATGAATCATAAATTGAATCATGAATCATGAATTCAATCATGAATCATGAATCATTAATCATAAATCGAATCATAAATTATGAATTGAATTATGAATCATGAATCATGAATCATGAATTAAATCATGAATCATGAAACGAATCATGAATCATGAATTGAATCATGAATCATGAATCATGAATCATGAATTGAATCATGAATCATGAATCATGAATTGAATCATGAATCATGAATTTAATCATGAATTAAAACATGAATCATGACTTGAATCATGAATCATGAATCATGAATTGAATCATGAATTGAATCATGAATCATGATTTGAATCTTGAATCATGAATTGAATCATGAATCATGAATTGAAACATGAATCATGAATCGAATCATGAATCATGAATCATGAATTAAATCATGAATCATGAATTGAATCATTAATTGAATCATGAATCATGAATTGAATCATAATTCATGAATTATAAATTATGAATTGAATCATGAATCATGAATTATGAATCATGAATTGAATCATGAATCATAAATCATGAATTGAATCATGAATTGAAACATGAATCATGACTTGAATCATGAATCATGAATCATGAATTGAATCATGAATCATGAATCATGAATTGAATCATGAATCATGATTTGAATCTTGAATCATGAATTGAATCATGAATCATGAATTGAAACATGAATCATGAATCGAATCATGAATTGAATCATAATTCATGAATTATAAATTATGAATTGAATCATGAATCATGAATTATGAATCATGAATTGAATCATGAATCATGAATCATGAATTGAATCATGAATTGAATCAGGAAACATGACTTGAATCATGAATCATGAAACATGACTTGAATCATGAATCATGAATCATGAATTGAATCATTAATCATGAATCTTGAATTGAATCATGAATCATGAATCATGAATCATGAATTGAATCATGAATCATGAATCATCAATCGAATCATGAATCAAGAATCATGAATCGAATCATGAATCATGAATTAAGAATCATGAATCGAATCATAAATCATGAATTTAATCATGAATCATGAATCATGAATTGAATCATGAATCATAAATCATGAATCGAATCATGAATCATGAATCATGAATCATGAATTGAATCATGAATCATGAATCATGAATTGAATCATGAATCATGAATCATAAATCATGAATTGAATCATGAATCATGAATTGAATCATGAATCATGAATCATGAATTGAATTATGAATCATGAATCATCAATCAAATCATGAATCATGAATCAAGAATCATGAATCGAATCATGAATCATGAATTAAGAATCATGAATCGAATCATAAATCATGAATTGAATCATGAATCATGAATCATGAATCGAATCATGAATCATAATTCATGAATCATAATTTATGTATCATGAATTAAATTGTGAATCTTGAATCCTGAATCATGAATTGAATCATGAATCATGAATTATAAATGGAATCATGAATCATGAATTGAATCAGGATTCGAATCATGAATTGAATCAGAATTCGAATCATGAATTGAATCATGAATCATGAATTGAATCAAGAATCATGAATTATGAATCATGAATTGAATCATGAATCATGAATTATGAATCATGAATTGAATCATGAATCATGAATTGAATCAAGAATCATGAATCATGAATCAAGTATCATGAATCGAATTATGAATCATGAATTGAATCATGAATCATGAATTATGAATTGAATCATTTGAATCATGAATCGAATCATGAATCATGAATCATGAATTCAATCATGAATCGAATCGAATCATGAATTAAGAATCATGAATCGAATCATGAATCATGAACTGAATCATGAATCATGAATCATGAATTGAATCATGAATCATGAATTATAAATCATTAATTCAATCATTAATTATGAATCATGAATTGAATCATGAATCATGAACCGAATCATGAATTATGAATCATGAATTGAATCATGAATCATGAATTGAATCAAGAATCATGAATCATGTATTATGAATCATGAATTGAATCATGAATCTAGAATCATAAATTATGAATCATGAATCATGAATTATGAATCATGAATCATGAATCATGAATTATGAATCATGAATTGAATCATGAATCAGGAATTGAATCAAGAATCATGAATCATGAATTGAATCATGAATCATGAATCATCAATTGAATCATGAATCATGAATTATGAATCATGAATTGAATCATGAATCATGAATTGAATCAAGAATCATGAATTGAATCATGAATCATGAATCATCAATTGAATCATGAATCATGAACTGAATCATAAATCATGAATCATGAATTCAATCATGAATCATAAATAATGAATCATGAATCATGAATCAAGAATTATGAATCGAATCATAAATCATGAATTGAATCATGAATCATGAATTGAATCATGAATCATGAATTGAATCATGAATCATAAATAATGAATCGAATCATGAATCATGAATCAAGAATCATGAATCGAATCATGAATCATGAATTGAATCATGAATCATCAATCATGAAATGAATCATGAATAATGAATCGTGAATCATTAACTGAATCATGAATCATGAATCATGAATCATTAATTGAATCATGAATCATGAATCATGAATTGAATCATAAATTGAAACATGAATCATGAATCGAATCATGAATCATTAATCATGAATTGAATTATGATTCACGAATCATGAATCGAATCATAATTTATGAATTAAATCATGAATCATGAATCATGAATTGAATCATGAATCATGAATAGAATCATAAATCATGAATCATGAATCATGAATTGAATCATGAATCAGGAATCATGAATTGAATCATGAATCATAAATTGAATCATGAATCATGAATTGAATCAGGATTCGAATCCTGAATTGAATCAGGATTCGAATCATGAATTGAATCATGAATCATGAATTGAATCATGAATCATGAATCATGAATTGAAACATGAATCATGATTTGAATCATGAATCATGAATTGAATCATGAATCATGAATCGAATCATGAATCATGAATTCAATCATGAATCATGAATCATTAATCATGAATTGAGTCATGATTCACGAATCATGAATTCAATCATGAATCATGAATCATGAATCATGAATTGAATCATTAATTGAATCATGAATCATGAATTGAATCATAATTAATGAATTATAAATTATGAATTGAATCATGAATCATGAATTATGAATCATGAATTGAATCATGATTCATGAATTGAATCATGAATTGAAACATGAATCATGAATAGAATCATTAATCGTGAATCATGAATCATAAATTGGATCATGAATCATGAATCATGAATTGAATCATGAATTGAATCATGAAACATGACTTGAATCATGAATCATGAATCATGAATTGAATCATGAATCATGAATCTTGAATTGAATCATGAATCATGAATCATGAATCATGAATTGAATCATGAATCGTGAATCATCAATCGAATCATGAATCATGAATCAAGAATCATGAATCGAATCATGAATCATGAATTAAGAATCATGAATCGAATCATAAATCATGAATTGAATCATGAATCATGAATCATGAATTGAATCATGAATCATAAATCATGAATCGAATCATGAATCATGAATTGAATCATGAATCATGAATCATGAATCATGAATCATGAATTGAATTATGAATCATTAATCATGAATTGAATCATGAATCATGAATCATGAATTGAATCATGAATCATGAATCATCAATCGAATCATGAATCATGAATCAAGAATCATGAATCGAATCATGAATCATGAATTAAGAATCATGAATCGAATCATAAATCATGAATTGAATCATGAATCATGAATCATGAATTGAATCATGAACCATAAATCATGAATCGAATCATGAATCATGAATTGAATCATGAATCATGAATCATGAATCATGAATCATGAATTGAATCATGAATCATTAATCATGAATTGAATCATGAATCATGAATCATCAATCGAATCATGAATCATGAATCAAGAATCATGAATCGAATCATGAATCATGAATTAAGAATCATGAATCGAATCATAAATCATGAATTGAATCATGAATCATGAATCATGAATTGAATCATGAATCATGAATTGAATCATGAATCATAAATCATGAATCGAATCATGAATCATGAATCATGAATCATGAATCATGAATTGAATCATGAATCTTGAATCATAAATCATAAATCATGAATTGAATCATGAATCATAAATCGAATAATGAATCATGAATTGAATCAGGATTCTATTCATGAATTGAATCAAAATTTGAATCATGAATTGAATCATGAATCATGAAACGAATCATGAATCATGAATTATGAATCATGAATTGAATTATGAATCATGAATCATGAATTATGAATCATGAATTATGAATCATGAATTGAATCATGAATCATGAATCATGAATTATGAATCATGAATTGAATCATGAATCATGAATTGAATCAAGAATCATGAATCATGAATTATGAATCATGAATTGAATCATGAATCATGAATCATGAATTGAATCATGAATCATGAATCGAATCATGAATTATGAATCATGAATTGAATCATGAATCATGAATCATGAATCATAAATTGAATCATGAATCATGAATCGAATCATGAATCATAAAATCAAGTATCATGAATCGAATTATGAATCATAAATTGAATCATGAATTATGAATCATGAATCATGAATTGAATCATGAATCATGAAACATGAATCATGAATCATGAATGGAATCATGAATCATGAATTGAATAATGAATCATGAATCATGAATTGAATCATGAATCATGAATTGAATCATGAATCATGAATCATCAATCGAATCATTAATCATGAATCAAGAATCATGAATCGAATCATGAATCATGAATCATCAATCGAATCATGAATCATGAATCAAGAATCATGAATCGAATCATGAATCATGAATTAAGAATCATGAATCGAATCATAAATCATGAATTGAATCATGAATCATGAATCATGAATTGAATCATGAATCATGAATCATGAATTGAATCATGAATCATAAATCATGAATCGAATCATGAATCATGAATCATGAATCATGAATTGAATCATGAATCTTGAATCATAAATCATAAATCATGAATTGAATGATGAATCATAAATCGAATAATGAATCATGAATTGAATCAGGATTCTATTCATGAATTGAATCAAAATTTGAATCATGAATTGAATCATGAATCATGAAACGAATCATGAATCATGAATTATGAATCATGAATTATGAATCATGAATTGAATTATGAATCATGAATCATGAATTATGAATCATGAATTATGAATCATGAATTGAATCATGAATCATGAATCATGAATTATGAATCATGAATTGAATCATGAATCATGAATTGAATCAAGAATCACGAATCATGAATTATGAATCATGAATTGAATCATGAATCATGAATCATGAATTGAAATATTGAATCATGAATCGAATCATGAATTATGAATCATGAATTGAATCATGAATCATGAATCATGAATCATAAATTGAATCATGAATCATGAATCGAATCATGAATCATAAAATCAAGTATCATGAATCGAATTATGAATCATAAATTGAATCATGACTCATGAATCATGAATCATGAATTGAATCATGAATCATGAAACATGAATCATGAATCATGAATTGAATCATGAATCATGAATCATGAATTGAATAATGAATCATGAATCATGAATTGAATCATGAATCATGAATTGAATCATGAATCATGAATCATCAATCGAATCATTAATCATGAATCAAGAATCATGAATCGAATCATGAATCATGAATCATCAATTGAATCATGAATCAAGAATCGAATCATAAATTATGAATCATGAATCATGAATTCAATCATGAATCATAAATCATGAATTGAATCATGAATCATGAATTGAATCATGAATCATGAATTGAATCATGAATCATAAATAATGAATCGAATCATGAATCATGAATCAAGAATCATGAATCGAATCATGAATCATGAATTGAATCATGAATCATCAATCATGAAATGAATCATGAATAATGAATCGTGAATCATGAACTGAATCATGAATCATTAATTGAATCATGAATCATGAATCATGAATTGAATCATGAATTGAAACATGAATCATGACTTGAATCATGAATCATGAATCATGAATTGA
The DNA here is from genome assembly GCF_038048845.1 of Mixophyes fleayi. NCBI lineage: Eukaryota > Metazoa > Chordata > Amphibia > Anura > Limnodynastidae > Mixophyes > Mixophyes fleayi. Next base: position 40,695 of record NW_027446069.1, on the reverse strand, counting down.
ATCATGAATTGAAACATGAATCATGAATTGAATTATGATTCACGAATCATGAATCGAATCATATTTTATGAATTAAATCATGAATCATGAATCATGAATTAAATCATGAATCATGAATCGAATCATGAATCATGAATCATAAATTGAATCTTGAATCATGAATTGAATCAGGATTCGAATCCTGAATTGAATCAGGATTCGAATCATGAATTGAATCATGAATCATGAATTGAATCTTGAATTGAATCATGAATCATGAATCATGAATTGAATCATGAATCATGATTTGAATCATGAATCATGAATTGAATCATGAATCATGAATCGAATCATGAATCATGAATTCAATCATGAATCATGAATCATGAATCATGAATTGAATCATGAATCATGAATCATGAATTGAATCATGAATTGAAACATGAATCATGAATAGAATCATTAATCATGAATCATGAATCATAAATTGAATCATGAATCATGAATTGAATCATGAATTGAATCATGAAACATGACTTGAATCATGAATCATGAATTGTGAATTGAATCATGAATCATGAATCTTGAATTAAATCATGAATCATGAATCACATGAATTGAATCATGAATCGTGAATCATGAATCGAATCATGAATCATGAATTAAGAATCATGAATCAAATCATAAATCATGAATTGAATCATGAATCATGAATCATGAATCGAATCATGAATCATGAATTATGAATCATGAATCATAAATCATGAATTGAATCATGAATCATGAATCATGAATTGAATCATGAATCATGAATCATGAATTGAATCATGAATCATAAATTATGAATCGAATCATGAATCATGAATCATGAATCATGAATTGAATCATGAATCTTGAATCATAAATCATAAATCATGAATTGAATGATGAATCATAAATCGAATAATGAATCATGAATTGAATCAGGATTCTATTCATGAATTGAATCAAAATTTGAATCATTTATTGAATCATGAATCATGAATTGAATCAAGAATCATGAATCATGAATTATGAATCATGAATTGAATCATGAATCATGAATCATGAATTGAATCATGAATCATGAATCGAATCATGAATCATGAATCATGAATCATAAATTGAATCATGAATCATGAATCGAATCATGAATCATAAAATCAAGTATCATGAATCGAATTATGAATCATGAATTGAATCATGACTCATGAATCATGAATCATGAATTGAATCATGAATCATGAAACATGAATCATGAATCATGAATTGAATCATGAATCATGAATCATGAATTGAATCATGAATCATGAATCATGAATTGAATCATGAATCATGAATTGAATCATGAATCATGAATCATCAATCGAATCATTAATCATGAATCAAGAATCATGAATCGAATCATGAATCATGAATCATCAATTGAATCATGAATCATGAATCGAATCATAAATTATGAATCATGAATCATGAATTCAATCATGAATCATAAATCATGAATTGAATCATTAATCATGAATCAAGAATCATGAATCGAATCATGAATCATGAATCATCAATTGAATCATGAATCATGAATCGAATCATAAATTATGAATCATGAATCATGAATTCAATCATGAATCATAAATCATGAATTGAATCATGAATCATGAATTGAATCATGAATCATGAATTGAATCATGAATCATAAATAATGAATCGAATCATGAATCAAGAATCATGAATCGAATCATGAATCATGAATTGAATCATGAATCATAAATCATGAAATGTATCATGAATAATGAATCGTGAATCATTAACTGAATCATGAATCATTAATTGAATCATGAATCATGAATCATGAATTGAATCATGAATTGAAACATGAATCATGACTTGAATCATGAATCATGAATCGAATCATGAATCATGAATTGAATCATGAATCATGAATCGAATCATGAATCATGAATCATGAATTGAATCATGACTCATGAATCATTAATCATGAATTGAATTATGATTCACGAATCATGAATCGAATCATATTTTATGAATTAAATCATGAATCATGAATCATGAATTGAATCATGAATCATGAATCGAATCATGAATCATGAAACATAAATTGAATCTTGAATCATGAATTGAATCAGGATTCGAATCCTGAATTGAATCAGGATTCGAATCCTGAATTGAATCAGGATTCGAATCATGAATTGAATCATGAATCATGAATTGAATCATGAATTGAATCATGAATCATGAATCATGAATTGAATCATGAATCATGATTTGAATCATGAATCATGAATTGAATCATGAATCATGAATCGAATCATGAATCATGAATTCAATATGAATCTCATGAATTCAATCATGAATCATGAATCATGAATTGAATCATTAATTGAATCATGAATCATGAAGTGAATCATAATTAATGAATTATAAATTATGAATTGAATCATGAATCATGAATTATGAATCATGAATTGAAACATGAATCATGAATCATGAATTGAATCATGAATTGAAACATGAATCAAGAATAGAATCATTAATCATGAATCATGAATCATAAATTGAATCATGAATCATGAATTGAATCATGAATTGAATCATGAAACATGACTTGAATCATGAATCATGAATTATGAATTGAATCATGAATCATGAATCTTGAATTGAATCATGAATCATGAATCACATGAATTGAATCATGAATCGTGAATCATCAATCGAATCATGAATCATGAATCAAGAATCATGAATCGAATCATGAATCATGAATTAAGAATCATGAATCAAATCATAAATCATGATTGAATCATGAATCATGAATCATGAATCGAATCATGAATCATGAATTATGAATCATGAATCATGAATCATGAATTGAATCATGAATCATGATTCATGAATTGAATCATGAATCATGAATCATGAATGAATCATGAATTGAATCATGAATCATTAATCATGAATTGAATCATGAATCATGAATCATCAATCGAATCATGAATCATGAATCAAGAATCATGAATCGAATCATGAATATCATGAATCGAATCATGAATCATGAATTAAGAATCATGATTCGAATCATAAATCATGAATTGAATCATAAATCATGAATCATGAATTGAATCATGAATCATAAATCATGAATCGAATCATGAATCATGAATCATGAATCATGAATCATGAATTGAATCATGAATCTTGAATCATAAATCATAAATCATGAATTGAATGATGAATCATAAATCGAATTATGAATCATGAATTGAATCAGGATTCTAATCTTGAATTGAATCAAAATTTGAATCATGAATTGAATCATGAATCATGAACCGAATCATGAAACATGAATTATGAATCATGAATTGAATCATGAATCATGAATCATGAATTATGAATCATGAATTGAATCATGAATCATGAATTGAATTAAGGATCATGAATCATGAATTATGAATAATGAATTGAATTATGAATTATGAATCATGAATTGAATCATGATCATGAATCATGAATCATGAATTATGAATCGAATCATGAATTATAAAATCAAGTATCATGAATCGAATTATGAATCATGAATTGAATCATGAATCATGAATCATGAATTGAATCATGAATCATGAATCATGAATTAAGAATCATGAATCGAATCATAAATCATGAATTGAATCATGAATTAAGAATCATGAATCGAATCATAAATCATGAATTGAATCATGAATCATGAATCATGAATTAAGAATCATGAATCGAATCATAAATCATGAATTGAATCATGAATCATGAATCAAGAATTGAATCATGAATCATAAATCATGAATCGAATCATGAATCATGAATCATGAATCATGAATCATGAATTGAATCATGAATCTTGAATCATGAATCATGAATCATGAATTGAATCATGAATCTTGAATCATAAATCATAAATAATGAATTGAATCATGAATCATAAATCGAATCATGAATCATGAATTGAATCAGGATTCGATTTATGAATTGAATCAGAATTTGAATCATGAATTGAATCATGAATCATGAACCGAATCATGAGTCATGAATTATGAATCATGAATTGAATCATGAATCATGAATTGAATCAAGAATCATGAATTATGAATCATGAATTAAATCATGAATCATGAATCATGAACTAAGAATCATGAATTGAATCATGAATCATGAATTGAATCATGAATCATGAATTGAATCATGAATCATGAATCGAATCATGAATCATGAATCATGAATTCAATCATGAATCATGAATCATGAATTAAGAATCATGAATCAAATCATAAATCATGAATTGAATCATGAATCATAAATTGAATCATGAATCATGAATTGAATCATGAATTGAATCATGAAACATGACTTGAATCATGAATCATGAATCATGAATTGAATCATGAATCATGAATTGAATCAAGAATCATGAATCATGAATCATGAATTGAATCATGAATCATGAATCATGAATTGAATCATGAATCATGAATCATGAATTGAATCATGAATCATGAATTGAATCATGAATCATGAATTAAATCATGAATCATGAATTGAATCATGAATCGTAATCATGAATCGAATCATGAATCATGAATCAAGAATCTTGAATCGAATCATGAATCATGAATTGAATCATGAATCATCAATCATGAAATGAATCATGAATCATGAATCATTAACTTAATCATGAATCATGAATCATGTATCATTAATTGAATCATGATCATGAATCATGTATCATTAATTGAATCATGAATCATGAATCATGAATTAAATCCTGATTTGAAACATGAATCATGAATTGAATCATGAATCATGAATCGAATCATGAATCATGAATCATGAATCATGAATTAAATCATGAATCATGAATCATGAATCATGAATCGAATCATGAATCGAATCATGAATCATGAATCATGAATTGAATCATGAATCATGAATTGAATCATGAATCATGAATTTATTCATGAATTAAAACATGAATCATGAATCGAATCATGAATCATGAATCATGAATTGAATCATGAATCATGATTTGAATCATGAATCATGAATTGAATCATGAATCATGAATCGAATCATGAATCATGAATCGAATCATGAATCATGAATTGAATCATGAATCATGAAATGAATCATTAATTGAATCATGAATCATGAATTGAATCATAATTCATGAATTATAAATTATGAATTGAATCATGAATCATGAATTATGAATCATGAATTGAATCATGAATCATGAATCATGAATTGAATCATGAATTGAAACATGAATCATGAATAGAATCATGAATCATGAATCATGAATCATAAATTGAATCATGAATCATGAAATGAATCATGAATTCAATCATGAAACATGACTTGAATCATGAATCATGAATCATGAATTGAATCATTAATCATGAATCATGAATTGAATCATGAATCATGAATCATCAATCGAATCATGAATCAAGAATCATGAATCGAATCATGAATCATGAATCATGAATTCAATCATGAATCATTAATCACAAATCATGAATCGAATCATGAATTATGAATTGAATCATGAATCATGAATCATGAATTGAATCATGAATCGAATCATGAATCATGAATCATGAATCAAATCATGAATTATGAATCGTGAATCATGAATTGAATCATGAATTGAAACATGAATCATGAATTGAATCATGAATCGAATCATGAATCATGAATCATGAATTAAATTATGAATCACGAATCATGAATCGAATCATGAATTATGAATTGAATCATGAATCATGAATCATGAATCATGAATTAAATCATGAATCATGAATCGAATCATGAATCATGAATCATGAATCATGAATCGAATCATGAATCGAATCATGAATCATGAATCATAAATCATGAATTGAATCATGAATCATGAATCATGAATTGAATCATGAATCATGAATTTAATCATGAATTAAAACATGAATCATGAATCGAATCATGAATCATGAATTGAATCATGAATCATGAATCATGAATTGAATCATGAATCATGATTTGAATCATGAATCATGAATTGAATCATGAATCATGAATCGCATCATGAATCATGAATTGAATCATGAATCATGAATTGAATCATGAATCATGAAATGAATCATTAATTGAATCATGAATCATGATTGAATCATAATTCATGAATTATAAATTATGAATTGAATCACGAATCATGAATTATGAATCATGAATTGAATCATGAATCATGAATCATGAATTGAATCATGAATTGAAACATGAATCATGAATCATGAATCATGAATCATGAATCATAAATTGAATCATGAATCATGAAATGAATCATGAATTGAATCATGAAACATGACTTGAATCATGAATCATGAATCATGAATTGAATCATTAATCATGAATCATGAATTGAATCATGAATCATGAATCATCAATCGAATCATGAATCATGAATCAAGAATCATGAATCGAATCATGAATCGAATCATGAATCATGAATCATAAATCATGAATTGAATCATGAATCATGAATCATGAATTGAATCATGAATCATGAATTTAATCATGAATTAAACATGAATCATGAATCGAATCATGAATCATGAATTGAATCATGAATCGAATCATGAATCATGAATCATAAATCATGAATTGAATCATGAATCATGAATCATGAATTGAATCATGAATCATGAATTTAATCATGAATTAAAACATGAATCATGAATCGAATCATGAATCATGAATCATGAATTGAATCATGAATCATGATTTGAATCATGAATCATGAATTGAATCATGAATCATGAATCGCATCATGAATCATGAATTGAATCATGAATCATGAATTGAATCATGAATCATGAAATGAATCATTAATTGAATCATGAATCATGAATTGAATCATAATTCATGAATTATAAATTATGAATTGAATCACGAATCATGAATTATGAATCATGAATTGAATCATGAATCATGAATCATGAATTGAATCATGAATTGAAACATGAATCATGAATCATGAATCATGAATCATGAATCATAAATTGAATCATGAATCATGAAATGAATCATGAATTGAATCATGAAACATGACTTGAATCATGAATCATGAATCATGAATTGAATCATTAATCATGAATCATGAATTGAATCATGAATCATGAATCATCAATCGAATCATGAATCATGAATCAAGAATCATGAATCGAATCATGAATCATTAACTGAATCATGAATCATGTATTATTAATTGAATCATGAATCATGAATCATGAATTGAATCATGAATTGAAACATGAATCATGACTTGAATCATGAATCATGAATCATGAATTGAATCATGAATTGAAACATGAATCATGAATTGAATTATGAGTCATGAATCAAATCATGAATCATGAATCATGAATTCAATCATGAATCATTAATCACAAATCATGAATCGAATCATGAATTATGAATTGAATCATGAATCATGAATCATGAATTGAATCATGATCGAATCATGAATCATGAATCATGAATCGAATCATGAATCATGAATCGTGAATCATGAATCATGAATTGAATCATGAATCATGAATTGAATCATAAATCATAAATTGAATCATAAATCAAGAATTGAATCAGGATTCGAATCATGAATTGAATCATGAATCATGAATCATGAATTGAATCATGAATCATGATTTGAATCATGAATCATGAATTATATCATGAATCATGAATCCAATCATGAATCATGAATCATGAATTCAATCATGAATCATGAATTGAATCATTAATTGAATCATGAATCATGAATTGAATCATAATTCATGAATTATAAATTATGAATTGAATCATGAATCATGAATTATGAATCATGAATCATGAATTATGAATCATGAATTGAATCATGAATCATGAATCATGAATTGAATCATGAATTGAAACATAAATCATGAATAGAATCATGAATCATGAATCATGAATCATAAATTGAATCATGAATCATGAATCATGAATTGAATCATGAATTGAATCATGAAACATGACTTGAATCATGAATCATGAATTGAATCATTAATCATAAATCTTGAATTGAATCATGAATCATGAATCATGAATTAAGAATCATGAATCAAATCATAAATCATGAATTGAATCATGAATCATGAATTGAATCATGAATCATGAATCATTAATCATGAATTGAATCATGAATCATGAATCATGAATCATGAATTGAATCATGAATCATGAATTGAATCATGAATCATGAATTGAATCAAGAATCATGAATCATGAATCATGAATCATGAATTTAATCATGAATCATGAATCATGAATTGAATCATGAATCATGAATCGAATCATAAATCATGAATCATGAATCATGAATTGAATCATGAATCATGAATCATGAATCATAAATTGAATCATGAATCATGAATTATGAATTGAATCATGAATTGAATCATGAAACATGACTTGAATCATGAATTGAATCATTAATCATGAATCTTGAATTGAATCATGAATCATGAATTAAGAATCATGAATCAAATCATAGATCATGAATTAAATCATGAATCATGAATCATGAATTGAATCATGAATCATGAATCATGAATTCAATCATGAATCATGATTAATGAATTGAATCATGAATCACGAATCATGAATCATGAATTGAATCATGAATCATGAATCGAATCATGAATCATGAATCATGAATCATGAATCGAATCATGAATCGAATCATGAATCATGAATCATAAATCATGAATTGAATCATGAATCATGAATCATGAATTGAATCATGAATCATGAATTTAATCATGAATTAAAACATGAATCATGAATCGAATCATGAATCATGAATTGAATCATGAATCATGAATCATGAATTGAATCATGAATCATGATTTGAATCATGAATCATGAATTGAATCATGAATCATGAATCGCATCATGAATCATGAATTGAATCATGAATCATGAATTGAATCATGAATCATGAAATGAATCATTAATTGAATCATGAATCATGAATTGAATCATAATTCATGAATTATAAATTATGAATTGAATCACGAATCATGAATTATGAATCATGAATTGAATCATGAATCATGAATCATGAATTGAATCATGAATTGAAACATGAATCATGAATCATGAATCATGAATCATGAATCATAAATTGAATCATGAATCATGAAATGAATCATGAATTGAATCATGAAACATGACTTGAATCATGAATCATGAATCATGAATTGAATCATTAATCATGAATCATGAATTGAATCATGAATCATGAATCATCAATCGAATCATGAATCATGAATCAAGAATCATGAATCGAATCATGAATCATTAACTGAATCATGAATCATGTATTATTAATTGAATCATGAATCATGAATCATGAATTGAATCATGAATTGAAACATGAATCATGACTTGAATCATGAATCATGAATCATGAATTGAATCATGAATTGAAACATGAATCATGAATTGAATTATGAGTCATGAATCGAATCATGAATCATGAATCATGAATTCAATCATGAATCATTAATCACAAATCATGAATCGAATCATGAATTATGAATTGAATCATGAATCATGAATCATGAATCATGAATTGAATCATGAATCGAATCATGAATCATGAATCATGAATCGAATCATGAATCATGAATCGTGAATCATGAATCATGAATTGAATCATGAATCATGAATTGAATCATAAATCATAAATTGAATCATAAATCAAGAATTGAATCAGGATTCGAATCATGAATTGAATCATGAATCATGAATCATGAATTGAATCATGAATCATGATTTGAATCATGAATCATGAATTATATCATGAATCATGAATCCAATCATGAATCATGAATCATGAATTCAATCATGAATCATGAATTGAATCATTAATTGAATCATGAATCATGAATTGAATCATAATTCATGAATTATAAATTATGAATTGAATCATGAATCATGAATTATGAATCATGAATCATGAATTATGAATCATGAATTGAATCATGAATCATGAATCATGAATTGAATCATGAATTGAAACATAAATCATGAATAGAATCATGAATCATGAATCATGAATCATAAATTGAATCATGAATCATGAATCATGAATTGAATCATGAATTGAATCATGAAACATGACTTGAATCATGAATCATGAATTGAATCATTAATCATAAATCTTGAATTGAATCATGAATCATGAATCATGAATTAAGAATCATGAATCAAATCATAAATCATGAATTGAATCATGAATCATGAATTGAATCATGAATCATGAATCATGAATCATGAATTGAATCATGAATCATGAATCATGAATCATGAATTGAATCATGAATCATGAATTGAATCATGAATCATGAATTGAATCAAGAATCATGAATCATGAATCATGAATCATGAATTTAATCATGAATCATGAATCATGAATTGAATCATGAATCATGAATCGAATCATAAATCATGAATCATGAATCATGAATTGAATCATGAATCATGAATCATGAATCATAAATTGAATCATGAATCATGAATTATGAATTGAATCATGAATTGAATCATGAAACATGACTTGAATCATGAATCATGAATTGAATCATTAATCATGAATCTTGAATTGAATCATGAATCATGAATTAAGAATCATGAATCAAATCATAGATCATGAATTAAATCATGAATCATGAATCATGAATTGAATCATGAATCATGAATCATGAATTCAATCATGAATCATGATTAATGAATTGAATCATGAATCACGAATCATGAATCATGAATTGAATCATGAATCATGAATTGAATCATGAATCATGAATTGAATCAAGAATCATTAATCATGAATCATGAATCATGAATTTAATCATGAATCATGAATCATGAAATGAATCATGAATCATGAATCGAATCATGAATCATGAATCATGAATTCAATCATGAATCATGAATCGAATCATGAATCATGAATCAAGAATCATGAATCGAATCATGAATCATGAATCAAGAATCATGAATCGAATCATGAATCATGAATTGAATCATGAATCATGAATTGAATCATGAATCATGAATTGAATCATGAATCATGAATTAAATCATGAATCATGAATTGAATCATGAATCATAAATCATGAATCGAATCATGAATCATGAATCAAGAATCATGAATCGAATCATGAATCATGAATCAAGAATCATGAATCGAATCATGAATCATGAATTGAATCATGAATCATCAATCATGAAATGAATCATGAATCATGTATCATTAAATGAATCATGAATCATGAATAATGAATTGAATCATGAATTCAAACTTGAATCATGACTTGAATCATGAATCATGAATCATGAATTGAATCATGAATTGAAACATGAATCATGAATTGAATCATGAATCATGAATCGAATCATGAATCATGAATTCAATCATGAATCATGAATCATTAATCATAAATCGAATCATGAATTATGAATTGAATCATGAATCATGAATCATGAATCATGAATTAAATCACGAATCATGAAACGAATCATGAATCATTAACTGAATCATGAATCATGTATTATTAATTGAATCATGAATCATGAATTGAATCATGAATTGAAACATGAATCATGACTTGAATCATGAATCATGAATCATGAATTGAATCATGAATTGAAACATGAATCATGAATTGAATTATGAATCATGAATCGAATCATGAATCATGAATCATGAATTCAATCATGAATCATTAATCACAAATCATGAATCGAATCATGAATTATGAATTGAATCATGAATCATGAATCATGAATCATGAATTGAATCATGAATCGAATCATGAATCATGAATCATGAATCATGAATCGAATCATGAATTATGAATCGTGAATCAGGAATTGAATCATGAATTGAAACATGAATAATGAATTGAATCATGAATCATGAATCGAATCATGAATCATGAATCATGAATTAAATTATGAATCACGAATCATGAATCGAATCATGAATTATGAATTGAATCATGAATCATGAATCATGAATCATGAATTAAATCATGAATCATGAATTGAATCAAGAATCATGAATCATGAATTGAATCATGAATCATGAATTTAATCATGAATTAAAACATGAATCATGAATCGAATCATGAATCATGAATTGAATCATGAATCATGAATTGAATCATGAATCATGATTTGAATCATGAATCATGAATTGAATCATGAATCATGAATTCAATCATGAATCATGAATCATTAATCATAAATCGAATCATGAATTATGAATTGAATCATGAATCATGAATCATGAATCATGAATTAAATCACGAACCATGAAACGAATCATGAATCATTAACTGAATCATGAATCATGTATTATTAATTGAATCATGAATCATGAATTGAATCATGAATTGAAACATGAATCATGACTTGAATCATGAATCATGAATCATGAATTGAATCATGAATTGAAACATGAATCATGAATTGAATTATGAATCATGAATCGAATCATGAATCATGAATCATGAATTCAATCATGAATCATTAATCACAAATCATGAATCGAATCATGAATTATGAATTGAATCATGAATCATGAATCATGAATCATGAATTGAATCATGAATCATGAATTTAATCATGAATTAAAACATGAATCATGAATCGAATCATGAATCATGAATTGAATCATGAATTATGAATCATGAATTGAATCATGAATCATGATTTGAATCATGAATCATGAATTGAATCATGAATCATGAATCGAATCATGAATCATGAATTGAATCATGAATCATGTATTATTAATTGAATCATGAATCATGAATCATGAATTGAATCATGAATTGAAACATGAATCATGACTTGAATCATGAATCATGAATCATGACTTGAATCATGAATCATGAATCATGACTTGAATCATGAATCATGAATCATGAATTGAATCATGAATCATGAAATGAATCATTAATTGAATCATGAATCATGAATTGAATCATAATTCATGAATTATAAATTATGAATTGAATCATGAATCATGAATTATGAATCATGAATTGAATCATGAATCATGAATCATGAATTGAATCATGAATTGAAACATGAATCATGAATCATGAATCATGAATCATAAATTGAATCATGAATCATGAAATGAAACATGAATTGAATCATGAAACATGACTTGAATCATGAATCATGAATCATGAATTGAATCATTAATCATGAATCATGAATTGAATCATGAATCATGAATCATCAATCGAATCATGAATCATGAATCAAGAATCATGAATCGAATCATGAATCATGAATCAAGAATCATGAATCGAATCATGAATCATTAACTGAATCATGAATCATGTATTATTAATTGAATCATGAATCATGAATCATGAATTGAATCATGAATTGAAACATGAATCATGACTTGAATCATGAATCATGAATCATGAATTGAATCATGAATTGAAACATGAATCATGAATTGAATTATGAATCATGAATCGAATCATGAATCATGAATCATGAATTCAATCATGAATCATTAATCACAAATCATGAATCGAATCATGAATTATGAATTGAATCATGAATCATGAATCATGAATCATGAATTGAATCATGAATCGAATCATGAATCATGAATCGAATCATGAATCATGAATCGTGAATCATGAATCATGAATTGAATCATGAATCATGAATCATGAATTGAATCATGAATCATAAATTGAATCATGAATCAAGAATTGAATCAGGATTCGAATCATGAATTGAATCATGAATCATGAATCATGAATTGAATCATGAATCATGATTTGAATCATGAATCATGAATTATATCATGAATCATGAATCCAATCATGAATCATGAATCATGAATTCAATCATGAATCATGAATTGAATCATTAATTGAATCATGAATCATGAATTGAATCATAATTCATGAATTATAAATTATGAATTGAATCATGAATCATGAATTATGAATCATGAATCATGAATTATGAATCATGAATTGAATCATGAATCATGAATCATGAATTGAATCATGAATTGAAACATAAATCATGAATAGAATCATGAATCATGAATCATAAATTGAATCATGAATCATGAATCATGAATTGAATCATGAATTGAATCATGAAACATGACTTGAATCATGAATCATGAATTGAATCATTAATCATGAATCTTGAATTGAATCATGAATCATGAATCATGAATTAAGAATCATGAATCAAATCATAAATCATGAATTGAATCATGAATCATGAATCATGAATTGAATCATGAATCATGAATCATGAATCATGAATTGAATTATGAATCATGAATCATGAATCATGAATTGAATCATGAATCATGAATTGAATCATGAATCATGAATTGAATCAAGAATCATGAATCATGAATCATGAATTTAATCATGAATCATGAATCATGAATTGAATCATGAATCATGAATCGAATCATAAATCATGAATCATGAATCATGAATTCAATCATGAATCATGAATCGAATCATGAATCGAATCATGAATTGAATCATGAATCATGAATTGAATCATGAATCATGAATCATGAATCATAAATTGAATCATGAATCATGAATTATGAATTGAATCATGAATTGAATCATGAAACATGACTTGAATCATGAATCATGAATTGAATCATTAATCATGAATCTTGAATTGAATCATGAATCATGAATTAAGAATCATGAATCAAATCATAAATCATGAATTGAATCATGAATCATGAATCATGAATCATGAATTGAATCATGAATCATGAATCATGAATTCAATCATGAATCATGAATTCAATCATGAATCACGAATCATGAATCATGAATTGAATCATGAATCATGAATTGAATCATGAATCATGAATTGAATCAAGAATCATGAATCATGAATCATGAATTTAATCATGAATCATGAATCATGAAATGAATCATGAATCATGAATCGAATCATGAATCATGAATCATGAATTCAATCATGAATCATGAATCGAATCATGAATCATGAATCAAGAATCATGAATCGAATCATGAATCATGAATCAAGAATCATGAATCGAATCATGAATTGAATCATGAATCATGAATCATGAATTGAATCATGAATCATGAATTAAATCATGAATCATGAATTGAATCATGAATCCTAAATCATGAATCGAATCATGAATCATGAATCAAGAATCATGAATCGAATCATGAATCATGAATCGAATCATGAATCATGAATTGAATCATGAATCATCAATCATGAAATGAATCATGAATCATGAATCATTAACTGAATCATGAATCATGAATCATGTATCATTAAATGAATCATGAATCATGAATAATGAATTGAATCATGAATTCAAACTTGAATCATGACTTGAATCATGAATCATGAATCATGAATTGAATCATGAATTGAAACATGAATCATGAATTGAATCATGAATCATGAATCGAATCATGAATCATGAATTCAATCATGAATCATGAATCATTAATCATAAATCGAATCATGAATTATGAATTGAATCATGAATCATGAATCATGAATCATGAATTAAATCACGAATCATGAAACGAATCATGAATCATGAATCATGAATCATGAATTGAATCATGAATCATGAATCATGAATTAAATCATGAATCATGAATCATGAATTAAATCATGAATCATGAATTTAATCATGAATTAAAAAATGAATCATGAATTGAATCATGAATCATGAATTGAATCATGAATCATGATTTGAATCATGAATCATGAATTGAATCATGAATCATGAATTGAATCATGAATCATGAATCGAATCATGAATCATGAATCATGAATTGAATCATGAATCATGAATTGAATCATAATTCATGAATTATAAATTATGAATTGAATCATGAATCATGAATTATGAATCATGAATTGAATCATGAATCATGAATCATGAATTGAATCATGAATTATGAATCATGAATTGAATCATGAATCATGAATCGAATCATAAATCATGAATCATGAATCATGAATTCAATCATGAATCATGAATCGAATCATGAATCATGAAGTGAATCATGAATCATGAATTGAATCATGAATCATGAATTAAATCATGAATCATGAATTGAATCATGAATCATAAATCATGAATCGAATCATGAATCATGAATCAAGAATCTTGAATCGAATCATGAATCATGAATTGAATCATGAATCATCAATCATGAAATGAATCATGAATCATGAATCATTAACTGAATCATGAATCATGTATCATTAATTAAATCATGAATCATGAATCATGTATCATTAATTGAATCATGAATCATGAATCATGAATTGAATCATGAATTCAAACATGAATCATGACTTGAATCATGAATCATGAATCATGAATTGAATCATGAATTGAAACATGAATCATGAATTGAATCATGAATCATGAATTGAATCATGAATCATGAATCATGAATTAAATTATGAATCACGAATCATGAATCGAATCATGAATTATGAATTGAATCATGAATCATGAATCATGAATCATGAATTAAATCATGAATCATGAATCGAATCATGAATCATGAATCATGAATCATGAATCGTGAATCGAATCATGAATCGAATCATGAATCATGAATCGAATCATGAATCATGAATCATGAATTGAATTATGAATCATGAATCATGATTTGAATCATTAATCATGAATTGAATCATGAATCAAATCATGAATCATGAAATGAATCATTAATTGAATCATGAATCATGAATTGAATCATAATTCTTGAATTATAAATTATGAATTGAATCATGAATCATGAATTATGAATCATGAATTGAATCATGAATCATGAATCATGAATTGAATCATGAATTGAAACATGAATCATGAATAGAATTATGAATCATGAATCATGAATCATGAATCATAAATTGAATCATGAATCATGAAATGAATCATGAATTGAATCATGAAACATGACTTGAATCATGAATCATGAATCATGAATTGAATCATTAATCATGAATCATGAATTGAATCATGAATCATGAATCATGAATTGAAACATGAATCATGAATTGAATTATGAATCATGAATCGAATCATGAATCATGAATCATGAATTCAATCATGAATCATTAATCATGAATTGAATTATGAATCACAAATCATGAATCGAATCATGAATTATGAATTGAATCATGAATCATGAATCATGAATCATGAATTGAATCATGAATCGAATCATGAATCATGAATCATGAATCATGAATCGAATCATGAATCATGAATCGTGAATCATGAATCATGAATCATGAATTGAATCATGAATCATGAATCATGAATTAAATCATGAATCATAAATTGAATCATGAATCATGAATCATGAATTGAATCATGAATCATGATTTGAATCATGAATCATGAATTATATCATGAATCATGAATCGAATCATGAATCATGAATCATGAATTCAATCATGAATCATGAATTGAATCATGAATCATGAATTGAATCATTAATTGAATCATGAATCATGAATTGAATCATAATTCATGAATTATAAATTATGAATTGAATCATGTATCATGAATTATGAATCATGAATTGAATCATGAATCATGAATCATGAATTGAATCATGAATCATGAATCATGAATTGAATCATGAATTGAAACATAAATCATGAATAGAATCATGAATCATGAATCATGAATCATAAATTGAATCATGAATCATGAATCATGAATTGAATCATGAATTGAATCATGAAACATGACTTGAATCATGAATCATGAATTGAATCATTAATCATGAATCTTGAATTGAATCATGAATCATGAATCATGAATTAAGAATCATGAATCAAATCATAAATCATGAATTGAATCATGAATCATGAATCATGAATCATGAATTTAATCATGAATCATGAATCATGAATTGAATCATGAATCATGAATCATGAATTGAATCATGAATCATGAATTGAATCATGAATCATGAATTGAATCAAGAATCATGTATCATGAATCATGAATCATGAATTCAATCATGAATCATGAATCATGAATTGAATCATGAATCATGAATCGAATCATAAATCATGAATCATGAATCATGAATTGAATCATGAATCATGAATCGAATCATAAATCATGAATCATGAATCATGAATTCAATCATGAATCATGTATCGAATCATGAATCATGAATCAAGAATCATGAATCGAATCATGAATTGAATCATGAATCATGAATTGAATCATGAATCATGAATTGAATCATGAATCATAAATTGAATCATGAATCATGAATTGAATCATGAATTGAATCATGAAACATGACTTGAATCATGAATTGAATCATTAATCATGAATCTTGAATTGAATCATGAATCATGAATCATGAATTAAGAATCATGAATCAAATCATAAATCATGAATTGAATCATGAATCATGAATCATGAATCATGAATTGAATCATGAATCATGAATCATGAATCATGAATCATGAATTAAATCATGAATCATGAATCATGAATTGAATCATGAATCATGAATCATGAATCATGAATTAAATCATCAATCATGAATTGAATCATGAATCATGAATTGAATCAAGAATCATGAATTTAATCATGAATCATGAATCATGAATTGAATGATGAATCGAATCATAAATCATGAATCATGAATCATGAATTCAATCATTAATCATGAATCGAATCATGAATCATGAATCAAGAATCATGAATCGAATCATGAATCATGAATCAAGAATCATGAATCGAATCATGAATCATGAATTGAATCATGAATCATGAATCGAATCATGAATCATGAATTGAATCATGAATCATGAATTAAATCATGAATCATGAATTGAATCATGAATCATGAATTAAATCATGAATCATGAATTGAATCATGAATTCAATCATTAATCATGAATCGAATCATGAATCATGAATCAAGAATCATGAATCGAATCATGAATCATGAATCAAGAATCATGAATCGAATCATGAATCATGAATTGAATCATGAATCATGAATCGAATCATGAATCATGAATTGAATCATGAATCATGAATTAAATCATGAATCATGAATTGAATCATGAATCATGAATTAAATCATGAATCATGAATTGAATCATGAATCATAAATCATGAATCGAATCATGAATCATGAATCAAGAATCATGAATCGAATCATGAATCATGAATTGAATCATGAATCATCAATCATGAAATTAATCATGAATCATGAATCATTAACTGAAACATGAATCATGAATCATGAATTAAATCATGAATCATGAATTGAATCATGAATCATGTATTAAATCATGAATCATGAATTGAATCATGAATCATAAATCATGAATCGAATCATGAATCATGAATCATGAATCATGAATAATGAATTGAATAATGAATTCAAACATGAATCATGACTTGAATCATGAATCATGAATCATGAATTGAATCATGAATTGAAACATGAATCATGAATTGAATCATGAATCATGAATCGAATCATGAATCATGAATTCAATCATGAATCATGAATCATTAATCATAAATCGAATCATGAATTATGAATTGAATCATCAATCATGAATCATGAATCATGAATTAAATCACGAATCATGAAACGAATCATGAATCATGAATCATGAATCAAGAATTGAATCATGAATCATGAATCATGAATTAAATCATGAATCATGAATCATGAATTAAATCATGAATCATGAATTTAATCATGAATTAAAAAATGAATCATTACTTGAATCATGAATCATAAATCATGAATCATGAATTGAATCATGAATCATGATTTGAATCATAAATCATGAATTGAATCATGAATCATGATTTGAATCATGAATCATGAATTAATTCATGAATCATGAATCGAATCATGAATCATGAATCGAATCATGAATCATGAATCGAATCATGAATCATGAATCATGAATTGAATCATGAATCATGAATTGAATCATTAATTGAATCATGAATTGAATCATAATTCATGAATTATAAATTATGAATTGAATCATGAATCATGAATTATGAATCATAAATTGAATCATGAATCATAAATCATGAATTGAATTATGAACTGAATCATGAATCATAAATCATGAATTAAATCATGAATTGAAACATGAATCATGAATAGAATCATGAATCATGAATCATGAATCATAAATTGAATCATGAATCATGAATTGAATCATGAAACATGACTTGAGTCATGAATCATGAATTGAATCATTAATCATGAATCTTGAATTGAATCATGAATCATGTATCATGAATCATGAATTGAATCATGAATCATGAATCATCAATCGAATCATGAATCATGAATCAAGAATCATGAATCGAATCATGAATCATGAATTAAGAATCATGAATCGAATCATAAATCATGAATTGAATCATGAATCATGAATCATGAATTGAATCATGAATCATAAATCATGAATCGAATCATGAATCATGAATCATGAATCATGAATCATGAATTGAATCATGAATCATGAATCATGAATTGAATCATGAATCATGAATCATGAATTGAATTATGAATCATGAATCATGAATTGAATCATGAATCATGAATCATGAATCATGAATCATGAATTGAATTATGAATCATGAATCATGAATCAAATCATGAATCATGAATCAAGAATCATGAATCGAATCATGAATCATGAATTAAGAATCATGAATCGAATCATAAATCATGAATTGAATCATGAATCATGAATCATGAATTGAATCATGAATCATAAATCATGAATCGAATCATGAATTCAAACATGAATCATGACTTGAATCATGAATCATGACTTGAATCATGAATCATGAATTGAATCATGAATCATGAATCGAATCATGAATCATGAATTCAATCATGAATCATGAATCATTAATCATAAATCGAATCATGAATTATTAATTGAATCATGAATCATGAATCATGAATCATGAATTAAATCATGAATCATGAAACGAATCATGAATCATGAATCATGAATTGAATCATGAATCATGAATCATGAATTGAATCATGAATCATGAATCATGAATTGAATCATGAATCATGAATTTAATCATGAATTAAAACATGAATCATGACTTGAATCATGAATCATGAATCATGAATTGAATCATGAATTATGAATCATGAATTGAATCATGAATCATGAATTGAATCATGATTCATGATTTGAATCATGAATTATGAATTGAATCATGAATCATGAATTGAATCATGAATCGAATCATGAATCATGAATCGAATCATGAATCATGAATCATGAATTGAATCATGAATCATGAATTGAATCATTAATCATGAATTGAATCATTAATTGAATCATGAATCATGAATTGAATCATAATTCATGAATTATAAATTATGAATTGAATCATGAATTATGAATTATGAATCATGAATTGAATCATGAATCATAAATCATGAATTGAATCATGAATTGAAACATGAATCATGAATAGAATCATGAATCATGAATCATGAATCATGAATCATAAATTGAATCATGAATCATGAATTGAATCATGAATTGAATCATGAAACATGACTTGAATCATGAATCATGAAACATGACTATAATCATGAATCATGAATTGAATCATTAATCATGAATCTTGAATTGAATCATGAATCATGAATCATGAATTGAATCATGAATCATCAATCGAATCATGAATCATGAATCAAGAATCATGAATCGAATCATGAATCATGAATTAAGAATCATGAATCGAATCATAAATCATGAATTGAATCATGAATCATGAATCATGAATTGAATCATGAATCATAAATCATGAATCAAATCATGAATCATGAATCATGAATTGAATCATGAATCATAAATCATGAATCGAATCATGAATCATGAATCAAGAATCTTGAATCGAATCATGAATCATGAATTGAATCATGAATCATCAATCATGAAATGAATCATGAATCATGAATCATTAACTGAATCATGAATCATGAATCATGTATCATTAATTGAATCATGAATCATGAATCATGTATCATTAATTGAATCATGAATTCAAACATGAATCATGACTTGAATCATGAATCATGAATCATGAATTGAATCATGAATTGAAACATGAATCATGAATTGAATCATGAATCATGAATTGAATCATGAATCATGAATCATGAATTAAATTATGAATCACGAATCATGAATCGAATCATGAATTATGAATTGAATCATGAATCATGAATCATGAATCATGAATTAAATCATGAATCATGAATCGAATCATGAATCATGAATCATGAATCATGAATCGTGAATCGAATCATGAATCGAACCATGAATCATGAATCGAATCATGAATCATGAATCATGAATCATGAATCATGAATTGAATAATGAATCATGAATCATGATTTGAATCATTAATCATGATTTGAATCATGAATCATGAATCGAATCATGAATCATGAAATGAATCATTAATTGAATCATGAATCATGAATTGAATCATAATTCTTGAATTATAAATTATGAATTGAATCATGAATTATGAATTATGAATCATGAATTGAATCATGAATCATGAATCATGAATTGAATCATGAATTGAAACATGAATCATGAATAGAATCATGAATCATGAATCATGAATCATGAATCATAAATTGAATCATGAATCATGAAATGAATCATGAATTGAATCATGAAACATGACTTGAATCATGAATCATGAATCATGAATTGAATCATTAATCATGAATCATGAATTGAATCTTGAATCATGAATCATCAATCGAATCATGAATCATGAATCAAGAATCATGAATCGAATCATGAATCATGAATCAAGAATCATGAATCGAATCATGAATCATTAACTGAATCATGAATCATGTATTATTAATTGAATCATGAATCATGAATTGAATCATGAATTGAAACATGAATCATGACTTGAATCATGAATCATGAATCATGAATTGAAACATGAATCATGAATTGAATTATGAATCATGAATCGAATCATGAATCATGAATCATGAATTCAATCATGAATCATTAATCATGAATTGAATTATCAATCGCAAATCATGAATCGAATCATGAATTATGAATTGAATCATGAATCATGAATCATGAATCATGAATTGAATCATGAATCGAATCATGAATCATGAATCATGAATCATGAATCGAATCATGAATCATGAATCGTGAATCATGAATCATGAATCATGAATTGAATCATGAATCATGAATCATGAATTGAATCATGAATCATAAATTGAATCATGAATCATGAATCATGAATTGAATCATGAATCATGATTTGAATCATGAATCATGAATTATATCATGAATCGAATCATGAATCATGAATCATGAATTCAATCATGAATCATGAATTCAATCATGAATCATGAATTGAATCATTAATTGAATCATGAATCATGAATTGAATCATAATTCATGAATTATAAATTATGAATTGAATCATGAATCATGAATTATGAATCATGAATTGAATCATGAATCATGAATCATGAATTGAATCATGAATCATGAATCATGAATTGAATCATGAATTGAAACATAAATCATGAATAGAATCATGAATCATGAATCATAAATTGAATCATGAATCATGAATCATGAATTGAATCATGAATTGAATCATGAAACATGACTTGAATCATGAATCATGAATTGAATCATTAATCATGAATCTTGAATTGAATCATGAATCATGAATCATGAATTAAGAATCATGAATCAAATCATAAATCATGAATTGAATCATGAATCATGAATTGAATCATGAATCATGAATCATGAATCATGAATTGAATCATGAATCATGAATCATGAATCATGAATTGAATCATGAATCATGAATTGAATCATGAATCATGAATTGAATCAAGAATCATGAATCATGAATCATGAATCATGAATCATGAATTGAATCATGAATCATGAATCGAATCATAAATCATGAATCATGAATCATGAATTGAATCATGAATCATGAATCGAATCATAAATCATGAATCATGAATCATGAATTCAATCATGAATCATGTATCGAATCATGAATCATGAATCAAGAATCATGAATCGAATCATGAATTGAATCATGAATCATGAATTGAATCATGAATCATGAATTGAATCATGAATCATAAATTGAATCATGAATCATGAATTGAATCATGAATCATGAATCATGAATTGAATCATGAATCATGAATTGAATCATGAATCATGAATCATGAATTTAATCATGAATCATGAATCATGAATTGAATCATGAATCGAATCATAAATCATGAATCATGAATCATGAATTCAATCATTAATCATGAATCGAATCATGAATCATGAATCAAGAATCATGAATCGAATCATGAATCATGAATCAAGAATCATGAATCGAATCATGAATCATGAATTGAATCATGAATCATGAATCGAATCATGAATCATGAATTGAATCATGAATCATGAATCATTAACTGAATCATGAATCATGAATCATGTATCATTAATTGAATCATGAATCATGTATCATTAATTGAATCATGAATCATGAATCATGAATTGAATCATGAATTCAAACATGAATCATGACTTGAATCATGAATCATGAATCATGAATTGAATCATGAATTGAAACATGAATCATGAATTGAATCATGAATCATGAATTGAATCATGAATCATGAATCATGAATTAAATTATGAATCACGAATCATGAATCGAAACATGAATTATGAATTGAATCATGAATCATGAATCATGAATCATGAATTAAATCATGAATCATGAATCGAATCATGAATCATGAATCATGAATCATGAATCGTGAATCGAATCATGAATTGAATTATGAATCATGAATCATGATTTGAATCATTAATCATGAATTGAATCATGAATCATGAATCGAATCATGAATCATGAAATGAATCATTAATTGAATCATGAATCATGAATTGAATCATAATTCTTGAATTATAAATTATGAATTGAATCATGAATCATGAATTATGAATCATGAATTGAATCATGAATCATGAATTGAATCATGAATTGAAACATGAATCATGAATAGAATCATGAATCATGAATCATGAATCATGAATCATAAATTGAATCATGAATCATGAAATGAATCATGAATTGAATCATGAAACATGACTTGAATCATGAATCATGAATCATGAATTGAATCATTAATCATGAATCATGAATTGAATCATGAATCATGAATCATCAATCGAATCATGAATCATGAATCAAGAATCATGAATCGAATCATGAATCATGAATCAAGAATCATGAATCGAATCATGAATCATTAACTGAATCATGAATCATGTATTATTAATTGAATCATGAATCATGAATCATGAATTGAATCATGAATTGAAACATGAATCATGACTTGAATCATGAATCATGAATCATGAATTGAAACATGAATCATGAATTGAATTATGAATCATGAATCGAATCATGAATCATGAATCATGAATTCAATCATGAATCATTAATCATGAATTGAATTATGAATCACAAATCATGAATCGAATCATGAATTATGAATTGAATCATGAATCATGAATCATGAATCATGAATTGAATCATGAATCGAATCATGAATCATGAATCATGAATCATGAATCGAATCATGAATCATGAATCGTGAATCATGAATCATGAATCATGAATTGAATCATGAATCATGAATCATGAATTGAATCATGAATCATAAATTGAATCATGAATCATGAATCATGAATTGAATCATGAATCATGATTTGAATCATGAATCATGAATTATATCATGAATCATGAATCATGAATTCAATCATGAATCATGAATTCAATCATGAATCATGAATTGAATCATTAATTGAATCATGAATCATGAATTGAATCATAATTCATGAATTATAAATTATGAATTGAATCATGAATCATGAATTATGAATCATGAATTGAATCATGAATCATGAATCATGAATTGAATCATGAATCATGAATCATGAATTGAATCATGAATTGAAACATAAATCATGAATAGAATCATGAATCATGAATCATGAATCATAATTTGAATCATGAATCATGAATCATGAATTGAATCATGAAACATGACTTGAATCATGAATCATGAATTGAATCATTAATCATGAATCTTGAATTGAATCATGAATCATGAATCATGAATTAAGAATCATGAATCAAATCATAAATCATGAATTGAATCATGAATCATGAATCATGAATCATGAATTGAATCATGAATCATGAATCATGAATCATGAATTGAATCATGAATCATGAATCATGAATCATGAATTGAATCATGAATCATGAATTGAATCATGAATCATGAATTGAATCAAGAATCATGAATCATGAATCATGAATCATGAATTCAATCATGAATCATGAATCATGAATTGAATCATGAATCGAATCATAAATCATGAATCATGAATCATGAATTGAATCATGAATCATGAATCGAATCATAAATCATGAATCATGAATTCAATCATGAATCATGTATCGAATCATGAATCATGTATCGAATCATGAATCGAATCATGAATTGAATCATGAATCATGAATTGAATCATGAATCATGAATTGAATCATGAATCATAAATTGAATCATGAATCATGAATTGAATCATGAATTGAATCATGAAACATGACTTGAATCATGAATTGAATCATTAATCATGAATCTTGAATTGAATCATGAATCATGAATCATGAATTAAGAATCATGAATCAAATCATAAATCATGAATTGAATCATGAATCATGAATCATGAATCATGAATTGAATCATGAATCATGAATTGAATCATGAATCATGAATCATGATTTAAATCATGAATCATGAATCATGAATTGAATCATGAATCATGAATCATGAATCATGAATTAAATCATCAATCATGAATTGAATCATGAATCATGAATTGAATCAAGAATCATGAATTTAATCATGAATCATGAATCATGAATTGAATCATGAATCAAATCATAAATCATGAATCATGAATCATGAATTCAATCATTAATCATGAATCGAATCATGAATCATGAATCAAGAATCATGAATCGAATCATGAATCATGAATCAAGAATCATGAATCGAATCATGAATCATGAATTGAATCATGAATCATGAATCGAATCATGAATCATGAATTGAATCATGAATCATGAATTGAATCATGAATCATGAATTAAATCATGAATCATGAATTGAATCATGAATTCAATCATTAATCATGAATCGAATCATGAATCATGAATCAAGAATCATGAATCGAATCATGAATCATGAATCAAGAATCATGAATCATGAATTGAATCATGAATCATGAATTGAATCATGAATCATGAATCGAATCATGAATTGAATCATGAATCATGAATTAAATCATGAATCATGAATTGAATCATGAATCATGAATTAAATCATGAATCATGAATTGAATCATGAATCATAAATCATGAATCGAATCATGAATCATGAATCAAGAATCATGAATCGAATCATGAATCATGAATTGAATCATGAATCATCAATCATGAAATGAATCATGAATCATGAATCATTAACTGAAACATGAATCATGAATCATGAATTAAATCATGAATCATGAATTGAATCATGAATCATGAATTAAATCATGAATCATGAATTGAATCATGAATCATAAATCATGAATCGAATCATGAATCATGAATCATGAATCATGAATAATGAATTGAATAATGAATTCAAACATGAATCATGACTTGAATCATGAATCATGAATCATGAATTGAATCATGAATTGAAACATGAATCATGAATTGAATCATGAATCATGAATCGAATCATGAATCATGAATTCAATCATGAATCATGAATCATTAATCATAAATCGAATCATGAATTATGAATTGAATCATCAATCATAAATCATGAATCATGAATTAAATCACGAATCATGAAACGAATCATGAATCATGAATCATGAATTGAATCATGAATCATGAATCATGAATCATGAATTGAATCATGAATCATGATTTGAATCATGAATCATGAATTGAATCATGAATCATGATTTGAATCATGAATCATGAATTAATTCATGAATCATGAATCGAATCATGAATCATGAATCGAATCATGAATCATGAATCGAATCATGAATCATGAATCATGAATTGAATCATGAATCATGAATTGAATCATTAATTGAATCATGAATTGAATCATGAATCGAATCATGAATCATGAATCATGAATTGAATCATGAATCATGAATTGAATCATTAATTGAATCATGAATTGAATCATAATTCATGAATTATAAATTATGAATTGAATCATGAATCATGAATTATGAATCATGAATTGAATCATGAATCATAAATCATGAATTGAATCATGAACTGAATCATGAATCATAAATCATGAATTAAATCATGAATTGAAACATGAATCATGAATAGAATCATGAATCATGAATCATAAATTGAATCATGAATCATGAATTGAATCATGAATTGAATCATGAAACATGACTTGAATCATGAATCATGAATTGAATCATTAATCATGAATCTTGAATTGAATCATGAATCATGTATCATGAATCATGAATTGAATCATGAATCATCAATCGAATCATGAATCATGAATCAAGAATCATGAATCGAATCATGAATCATGAATTAAGAATCATGAATCGAATCATAAATCATGAATTGAATCATGAATCATGAATCATGAATTGAATCATGAATCATAAATCATGAATCGAATCATGAATCATGAATCATGAATCATGAATCATGAATTGAATCATGAATCATGAATCATGAATTGAATCATGAATCATGAATCATGAATTGAATTATGAATCATGAATCATGAATTGAATCATGAATCATGAATCATGAATCATGAATTGAATTATGAATCATGAATCATCAATCAAATCATGAATCATGAATCAAGAATCATGAATCGAATCATGAATCATGAATTAAGAATCATGAATCGAATCATAAATCATGAATTGAATCATGAATCATAAATCATGAATTGAATCATGAATCATAAATCAGGAATCGAATCATGAATTCAAACATGAATCATGACTTGAATCATGAATCATGAATTGAATCATGAATTGAAACATGAATCATGAATTGAATCATGAATCATGAATCGAATCATGAATCATGAATCATGAATTCAATCATGAATCATGAATCATTAATCATAAATCGAATCATAAATTATGAATTGAATCATGAATCATGAATCATGAATCATGAATTAAATCATGAATCATGAAACGAATCATGAATCATGAATCATGAATTGAATCATGAATCATGAATCATGAATTGAATCATGAATCATGAATCATGAATTGAATCATGAATGATGAATCAAGAATCATGAATCATGAATTGAATCATGAATCATGAATTGAATCATGAATCATGAATCGAATCATGAATTGAATCATGAATCATGAATTAAATCATGAATCATGAATTGAATCATGAATCATGAATTAAATCATGAATCATGAATTGAATCATGAATCATAAATCATGAATCGAATCATGAATCATGAATCAAGAATCATGAATCGAATCATGAATCATGAATTGAATCATGAATCATCAATCATGAAATGAATCATGAATCATGAATCATTAACTGAAACATGAATCATGAATCATGAATTAAATCATGAATCATGAATTGAATCATGAATCATGAATTAAATCATGAATCATGAATTGAATCATGAATCATAAATCATGAATCGAATCATGAATCATGAATCATGAATCATGAATAATGAATTGAATAATGAATTCAAACATGAATCATGACTTGAATCATGAATCATGAATCATGAATTGAATCATGAATTGAAACATGAATCATGAATTGAATCATGAATCATGAATCGAATCATGAATCATGAATTCAATCATGAATCATGAATCATTAATCATAAATCGAATCATGAATTATGAATTGAATCATCAATCATAAATCATAAATCATGAATTAAATCACGAATCATGAAACGAATCATGAATCATGAATCATGAATCATGAATTGAATCATGAATCATGAATCATGAATCATGAATTGAATCATGAATCATGATTTGAATCATGAATCATGAATTGAATCATGAATCATGATTTGAATCATGAATCATGAATTAATTCATGAATCATGAATCGAATCATGAATCATGAATCGAATCATGAATCATGAATCGAATCATGAATCATGAATCATGAATTGAATCATGAATCATGAATTGAATCATTAATTGAATCATGAATTGAATCATGAATCGAATCATGAATCATGAATCATGAATTGAATCATGAATCATGAATTGAATCATTAATTGAATCATGAATTGAATCATAATTCATGAATTATAAATTATGAATTGAATCATGAATCATGAATTATGAATCATGAATTGAATCATGAATCATAAATCATGAATTGAATCATGAACTGAATCATGAATCATAAATCATGAATTAAATCATGAATTGAAACATGAATCATGAATAGAATCATGAATCATGAATCATAAATTGAATCATGAATCATGAATTGAATCATGAATTGAATCATGAAACATGACTTGAATCATGAATCATGAATTGAATCATTAATCATGAATCTTGAATTGAATCATGAATCATGTATCATGAATCATGAATTGAATCATGAATCATCAATCGAATCATGAATCATGAATCAAGAATCATGAATCGAATCATGAATCATGAATTAAGAATCATGAATCGAATCATAAATCATGAATTGAATCATGAATCATGAATCATGAATTGAATCATGAATCATAAATCATGAATCGAATCATGAATCATGAATCATGAATCATGAATCATGAATTGAATCATGAATCATGAATCATGAATTGAATCATGAATCATGAATCATGAATTGAATTATGAATCATGAATCATGAATTGAATCATGAATCATGAATCATGAATCATGAATTGAATTATGAATCATGAATCATCAATCAAATCATGAATCATGAATCAAGAATCATGAATCGAATCATGAATCATAAATTAAGAATCATGAATCGAATCATAAATCATGAATTGAATCATGAATCATGAATCATGAATTGAATCATGAATCATAAATCATGAATCGAATCATGAATTCAAACATGAATCATGACTTGAATCATGAATCATGAATTGAATCATGAATTGAAACATGAATCATGAATTGAATCATGAATCATGAATCGAATAATGAATCATGAATCATGAATTCAATCATGAATCATGAATCATTAATCATAAATCGAATCATAAATTATGAATTGAATCATGAATCATGAATCATGAATCATGAATTAAATCATGAATCATGAAACGAATCATGAATCATGAATCATGAATTGAATCATGAATCATGAATCATGAATTGAATCATGAATCATGAATCATGAATTGAATCATGAATGATGAATTTAATCATGAATTAAAACATGAATCATGACTTGAATCATGAATCATGAATCATGAATTGAATCATGAATCATGAATCATGAATTGAATCATGAATCATGAATTGAATCATGAATCATGATTTGAATCATGAATTATGAATTGAATCATGAATCATGAATTGAATCATGAATCGAATCATGAATCATGAATCGAATCATGAATCATGAATCATGAATTGAATCATGAATCATGAATTGAATCATTAATCATGAATTGAATCATTAATTGAATCATGAATCATGAATTGAATCATAATTCATGAATTATAAATTATGAATTGAATCATGAATTATGAATTATGAATCATGAATTGAATCATGAATCATAAATCATGAATTGAATCATGAATTGAAACATGAATCATGAATAGAATCATGAATCATGAATCATGAATCATAAATTGAATCATGAATCATGAATTGAATCATGAAACATGACTTGAATCATGAATCATGAAACATGACTATAATCATGAATCATGAATTGAATCATTAATCATGAATCTTGAATTGAATCATGAATCATGAATTGAATCATGAATCATCAATCGAATCATGAATCATGAATCAAGAATCATGAATCGAATCATGAATCATGAATTAAGAATCATGAATCGAATCATAAATCATGAATTGAATCATGAATCATGAATCATGAATTGAATCATGAATCATAAATCATGATTCAATTCATGATTCATGAATCATGAATCATGAATTGAATCATGAATCATGAATCATGAAATGAATCATGAATCATGAATCATAAATCAAGAATTGAACCATGAATCATGAATCATGAATTGAATCATGAATCATGAATTGAATTATGAATCATGAATCATCAATCAAATCATGAATCATGAATCAAGAATCATGAATCGAATCATGAATCATGAATTAAGAATCATGAATCGAATCATAAATCATGAATTGAATCATGAATCATGAATCATGAATTGAATCATGAATCATAAATCATGAATCCTAATTCATGAATCATGAATTGAATCATGAATCTTGAATCCTGAATCATGAATTGAATCATGAATCATGAATTATAAATGGAATCATGAATCATGAAGTGAATCAGGATTCGAATCATGAATTGAATCAGAATTCGAATCATGAATTGAATCATAATTCATGAATCATGAATTGAATCATGAATCTTGAATCCTGAATCATGAATTGAATCATGAATCATGAATTATAAATGGAATCATGAATCATGAAGTGAATCAGGATTCGAATCATGAATTGAATCAGAATTCGAATCATGAATTGAATCATGAACCGAATCATGAATCATGAATTATGAATCATGAATTGAATCATGAATCATGAATTGAATGAAGAATTATGAATCATGAATTATGAATCATGAATTGAATCATGAATCATGAATCATGAATCATGAATAATGATTTGAATCATGAATCATGAATCATGAATTGAATCATGAATCATGAATCGAATCATGAATTATGAATCATGAATTGAATCATGAATCATGAATTGAATCAAGAATCATGAATCATGAATCATGAATAATGATTTGAATCATGAATCATGAATCATGAATTGAATCATGAATCATGAATCGAATCATGAATTATGAATCATGAATTGAATCATGAATCATGAATTATGAATCGAATCATGAATCATGAATCAAGTATCATGAATCGAATTATGAATCATGAATTGAATCATGAATCATGAATTATGAATTGAATCATGAATCATGAATCGAATCATGAATCATGAATCATGAATTCAATCATGAATTGAATCGAATCATGAATTAAGAATCATGAATCGAATCATGAATCATGAACTGAATCATGAATCATGAATCATGAATTGAATCATGAATCATGAATTATAAATCATTAATTCAATCATGAATCATGAATCATGAATTGAATCATGAATCATGAACCGAATCATGAATCATGAATTATGAATCATGAATTGAATCATGAATCATGAACCGAATCATGAATCATGAATTATGAATCATGAATTGAATCATGAATCATGAATTGAATCAAGAATCATGAATCATGAATTATATCATGAATCATGAATTGAATCAAGAATCATGAATCATGTATTATGAATCATGAATTGAATTATGAATCATGAATCATAAATTATGAATCATGAATCATGAATTATGAATCATGAATCATGAATTATGAATCATGAATTGAATCATGAATCAGGAATTGAGTCATGAATCATGAATCATGAATTGAATCATGAATCATGAATTGAATTATGAATCATGAATCATCAATCAAATCATGAATCATGAATCAAGAATCATGAATCGAATCATGAATCATGAATTAAGAATCATGAATCGAATCATAAATCATGAATTGAATCATGAATCATGAATCATGAATTGAATCATGAATCATAAATCATGAATCATGAATCATGAATCATGAATCATAATTCATGAATCATAATTCATGAATCATGAATTGAATCATGAATCTTGAATCCTGAATCATGAATTGAATCATGAATCATGAATTATAAATAGAATCATGAATCATGAAGTGAATCAGGATTCGAATAATGAATTGAATCAGAATTCGAATCATGAATTTAATCATGAATCATGAATCATGAATTGAATCATGAATCATGAATCGAATCATAAATCATGAATCATGAATCATGAATTCAATCAATAATCATAATTCGAATCATGAATCATGAATCAAGAATCATGAATCGAATCATGAATCATGAATCAAGAATCATGAATCGAATCATGAATCATGAATTGAATCATGAATCATGAATCGAATCATGAATCATGAATTGAATCATGAATCATGAATTGAATCATGAATCATGAATTAAATCATGAATCATGAATTGAATCATGAATCATGAATTAAATCATGAATCATGAATTGAATCATGAATCAAAAATCAAGAATCGAATCATGAATCATGAATCAAGAATCATGAATCGAATCATGAATCATGAATTGAATCATGAATCATCAATCATGAAATGAATCATGAATCATGAATCATTAACTGAATCATGAATCATGAATCATGAATTAAATCATGAATCATGAATTGAATCATGAATCATGAATTAAATCATGAATCATGAATTGAATCATGAATCATAAATCATGAATCGAATCATGAATCATGAATTATGAATAATGAATTGAATCATGAATTCAAACATGAATCATGACTTGAATCATGAATCATGAATCATGAATTGAATCATGAATTGAAACATGAATCATGAATGGAATCATGAATCATGAATTCAATCATGAATCATGAATCATTAATCATAAATCGAATCATGAATTATGAATTGAATCATCAATCATGAATTAAATCACGAATCATGAAACGAATCATGAATCATGAATCATGAATCATGAATTGAATCATGAATCATGAATCATGAATCATGAATTAAATCATAAATCATGAATCATGAATTAAATCATGAATCATGAATTTAATCATGAATTAAAAAATGAATCATGACTTGAATCATGAATCATGAATCATGAATTGAATCATGAATCATGAATTGAATCATGAATCATGATTTGAATCATGAATCATGAATTAATTCATGAATCATGAATTGAATCATGAATCATGAATCGAATCATGAATCATGAATCGAATCATGAATCATGAATCATGAATTGAATCATGAATCATGAATTGAATCATGAATTGAATCATGAATTGAATCATAATTCATGAATTATAAATTATGAATTGAATCATGAATCATGAATTATGAATCATGAATTGAATCATGAATCATAAATCATGAATTGAATCATGAATTGAATCATGAATCATAAATCATGAAATGAATCATGAATTGAAACATGAATCATGAATAGAATCATGAATCATGAATCATAAATTGAATCATGAATCATGAATCATGAATTGAATCATGAATTGAATCATGAAACATGACTTGAATCATGAATCATGAATTGAATCATTAATCATGAATCTTGAATTGAATCATGAATCATGAATCATGAATTGAATCATGAATCATGAATCATCAATCGAATCATGAATCATGAATCAAGAATCATGAATCAAATCATGAATCATGAATTAAGAATCATGAATCGAATCATAAATCATGAATTGAATCATGATTAATGAATCATGAATTGAATCATGAATCATAAATCATGAATCGAATCATGAATCATGAATCATGAATCATGAATTGAATCATGAATCATGAATCATGAATTGAATCATGAATCATGAATCATGAATTGAATTATGAATCATGAATCATCAATCAAATCATGAATCATGAATCAAGAATCATGAATCGAATCATGAATCATGAATTTAATCATGAATCATGATTTGAATCATGAATCATGAATTGAATCATGAATTGAATCATGAATCGAATCATGAATCATGAATCGAATCATGAATCATGAATTGAATCATGAATCATGAATTGAATCATTAATTGAATCATGAATCATGAATTGAATCATAATTCATGAATTATAAATTATGAATTGAATCATGAATCATGAATGATGAATCATGAATTGAATCATGAATCATAAATCATGAATTGAATCATGAATTGAAACATGAATCATGAATAGAATCATGAATCATGAATCATGAATCATAAATTGAATCATGAATCATGAATTGAATCATGAATTGAATCATGAAACATGACTTGAATCATGAATCATGAAACATGACTATAATCATGAATCATGAATCATGAATTGAATCATTAATCATGAATCTTGAATTGAATCATGAATCATGAATCATGAATTGAATCATGAATCATCAATCGAATCATGAATCATGAATCAAGAATCATGAATCGAATCATGAATCATGAATTAAGAATCATGAATCGAATCATAAATCATGAATTGAATCATGAATCATGAATCATGAATTGAATCATGAATCATAAATCGAATCATGAATCATGAATCATGAATCATGAATCATGAATTGAATCATGAATCATGAATCATGAATCATGAATCATAAATCATGAATTGAATCATGAATCATGAATCATAAATCATGAATTGAATCATGAATCATGAATCATGAATTGAATCATGAATCATGAATTGAATTATGAATCATGAATCATCAATCGAATCATGAATCATGAATTAAGAATCATGAATCGAATCATAAATCATGAATTGAATCATGAATCATGAATCATAATTCATGAATCATAATTCATGAATCATGAATTGAATCATGAATCTTGAATCCTGAATCATGAATTGAATCATGAATCCTGAATTATAAATGGAATCATGAATCATGAAGTGAATCAGGATTCGAATCATGAATTGAATCATAATTCGAATCATGAATTGAATCATAATTCATGAATCATGAATTGAATCATGAATCTTGAATCCTGAATCATGAATGGAATCATGAATCATGAATTATAAATGGAATCATGAATCATGAAGTGAATCAGGATTCGAATCATGAATTGAATCAGAATTCGAATCATGAATTGAATCATGAACCGAATCATGAATCATGAATTATGAATCATGAATTGAATCATGAATCATGAATTGAATGAAGAATCATGAATCATGAATTATGAATCATGAATTGAATCATGAATCATGAATCATGAATTATGAATCATGAATTGAATCATGAATCATGAATTGAATCAAGAATCATGAATCATGAATAATGATTTGAATCATGAATCATGAATCATGAATTGAATCATGAATCATGAATCGAATCATGAATTATGAATCATGAATTGAATCATGAATCATGAATTATGAATCGAATCATGAATCATGAATCAAATATCATGAATCGAATTATGAATCATGAATTGAATCATGAATCATGAATTATGAATTGAATCATGAATCATGAATCGAATCATGAATCATGAATCATGAATTCAATCATGAATCGAATCGAATCATGAATTAAGAATCATGAATCGAATCATGAATCATGAACTGAATCATGAATCATGAATCATGAATTGAATCATGAATCATGAATTATAAATCATTAATTCAATCATGAATCATGAATCATGAATTGAATCATGAATCATAAACCGAATCATGAATCATGAATTATAAATCATTAATTCAATCATGAATCATGAATCATGAATTGAATCATGAATCATAAACCGAATCATGAATCATGAAATATGAATCATGAATTGAATCATGAATCATGAATTGAATCAAGAATCATGAATCATGAATTATGAATCATGAATTGAATCATGAATCATGAACCGAATCATGAATCATGAATTATGAATCATGAATTGAATCATGAATCATGAATTGAATCAAGAATCATGAATCATGAATTATATCATGAATCATGAACTGAATCAAGAATCATGAATCATGTATTATGAATCATGAATTGAATCATGAATCATGAATCATAAATTATAAATCATGAATCATGAAGTGGATCAGGATTCGAATCATGAATTGAATCAGAATTCGAATCATGAATTGAATCATGAATCATGAACCGAATCATGAATCATGAATTATGAATCATGAATTGAATCATGAATCATGAATTGAATCAAGAATCATGAATCATGAATTATGAATCATGAATTGAATCATGAATCATGAATTGAATCAAGAATCATGAATCATGAATAATGATTTGAATCATGAATCATGAATCATGAATTGAATCATGAATCATGAATCGAATCATGAATTATGAATCATGAATTGAATCATGAATTATGAATCGAATCATGAATCATGAATCGAATCATGAATCATGAATTCAATCATGAATCATGAATCATGAATCATGAATTGAATCATGAATCATGAATTATAAATCATTAATTCAATCATGAATCATGAATCATGAATTGAATCATGAATCATGAACCGAATCATGAATCATGAATTGAATCATGAATCCTGAATTATAAATGGAATCATGAATCATGAAGTGAATCAGGATTCGAATCATGAATTGAATCATAATTCGAATCATGAATTGAATCATAATTCATGAATCATGAATTGAATCATGAATCTTGAATCCTGAATCATGAATGGAATCATGAATCATGAATTATAAATGGAATCATGAATCATGAAGTGAATCAGGATTCGAATCATGAATTGAATCAGAATTCGAATCATGAATTGAATCATGAACCGAATCATGAATCATGAATTATGAATCATGAATTGAATCATGAATCATGAATTGAATGAAGAATCATGAATCATGAATTATGAATCATGAATTGAATCATGAATCATGAATCATGAATTATGAATCATGAATTGAATCATGAATCATGAATTGAATCAAGAATCATGAATCATGAATAATGATTTGAATCATGAATCATGAATCATGAATTGAATCATGAATCATGAATCGAATCATGAATTATGAATCATG
The DNA here is from genome assembly GCF_038048845.1 of Mixophyes fleayi. Lineage (NCBI taxonomy): Eukaryota > Metazoa > Chordata > Amphibia > Anura > Limnodynastidae > Mixophyes > Mixophyes fleayi. The sequence continues at coordinate 1,343 of NW_027446069.1, read as the reverse complement.
AATTGAATCATGAATCATGAATTATGAATCGAATCATGAATCATGAATCAAATATCATGAATCGAATTATGAATCATGAATTGAATCATGAATCATGAATTATGAATTGAATCATGAATCATGAATCGAATCATGAATCATGAATCATGAATTCAATCATGAATCGAATCGAATCATGAATTAAGAATCATGAATCGAATCATGAATCATGAACTGAATCATGAATCATGAATCATGAATTGAATCATGAATCATGAATTATAAATCATTAATTCAATCATGAATCATGAATCATGAATTGAATCATGAATCATAAACCGAATCATGAATCATGAAATATGAATCATGAATTGAATCATGAATCATGAATTGAATCAAGAATCATGAATCATGAATTATGAATCATGAATTGAATCATGAATCATGAACCGAATCATGAATCATGAATTATGAATCATGAATTGAATCATGAATCATGAATTGAATCAAGAATCATGAATCATGAATTATATCATGAATCATGAATTGAATCAAGAATCATGAATCATGTATTATGAATCATGAATTGAATCATGAATCATGAATCATAAATTATAAATCATGAATCATGAAGTGGATCAGGATTCGAATCATGAATTGAATCAGAATTCGAATCATGAATTGAATCATGAATCATGAACCGAATCATGAATCATGAATTATGAATCATGAATTGAATCATGAATCATGAATTGAATCAAGAATCATGAATCATGAATTATGAATCATGAATTGAATCATGAATCATGAATTGAATCAAGAATCATGAATCATGAATAATGATTTGAATCATGAATCATGAATCATGAATTGAATCATGAATCATGAATCGAATCATGAATTATGAATCATGAATTGAATCATGAATTATGAATCGAATCATGAATCATGAATCGAATCATGAATCATGAATTCAATCATGAATCATGAATCATGAATCATGAATTGAATCATGAATCATGAATTATAAATCATTAATTCAATCATGAATCATGAATCATGAATTGAATCATGAATCATGAACCGAATCATGAATCATGAATTATGAATCATGAATTGAATCATGAATCATGAATTGAATCATGAATTGAATCATGAATCATGAATTGAATCAAGAATCATGAATCATGAATTATGAATCATGAATTGAATCATGAATCATGAACCGAATCATGAATCATGAATTATGAATCATGAATTGAATCATGAATCATGAATTGAATCAAGAATCATAAATCATGAATTATATCATGAATCATGAATTGAATCAAGAATCATGAATCATGTATTATGAATCATGAATA